>NW_016690208.1:5884389-6007074 GCF_001604755.1 Lepidothrix coronata
AAGACACTGGTATTTTCTGTGCAGGTTTACACTTTTCCCCCCCTTTTTTTTCCCTTTTTTCTTTTTTTTATCCAGCTTGCAACAAACTGCCTTTAGCAGTCACATCTGAGTCTGTGTTAAGGGACATTATGCATCAGTCCCTTCTTCCCTATTTATTTATTTTAATCCTAAGGAGTTCATAGCATTCAGATTCTCTGGAAACTGTATAACTGACAGATTTTGCACATCTCTGAAATCAGATTACAAAGGTACTAGAGTTTTAGCTGACATGAGAACACCACACTGGAAGAACTAAATGAACCCATGACTCAACTAAAACCTTGAATATGTTATTTTTCTCTGAATACACCATTACTGTTGACTTAAAAATAAATATACTCTTTTCATTAGTCATAATGGTCTTTAGACACCCTTGCAGAACTGAATGAAATACAAAATCCATTTCAAATGGAAGACTCTGCTAGATAAGCCAAGTCCAGCAAGACATTTAAAATACCAGGACAAGGTAGGAGAAAAAAGTACCATCATTTTGTAGTTGAATTTATTAGTGACATCTTATTAGTGACATCTCCAAGTGCATTTTCAGGGGTTACTTTGAACAGTATTGGCTGCACGAGCAATTGCACCTTTAATGTTAAAGCTGCCTCCCCTCCAATGCCCTTCCCTGGGAAGGTTGCTCTGGTAAAAGCACTTTATGTTATGATGGAAAAAAGAGCCCAGAGCCAAAAAAAACCCCACGAGTGTAAAACTGAACAGAACCAGTATCTTGTCTGACAGGTGATGGCTGCAGTTCACAGCTGCTGGCTCAAGTGCTATAAGCTTATTTTCTAACCCCTGTGAACTTCGCAGCAGATATTTGCATTGTTTGTTATTGCCCTCATCAACAGCATTCCAGGATTGGGATTAATCACTCCTCTTGTCTCTTTTCCAAATGAAGGCTGCAAAGTCTCAAAGCACTGGATTTCTTTGAGCACAAAAGGTCACTTTGGAACGCAAGATTTGTTTTTAAATTTCCTTTGCAATTTTGTTCTTTCCAGGAGTGACGTTTTGTGGCACGTGATTACTGAACATCCATCCGTGTATTTCTGTGAGGAAACTTCACTGGGACAATATAAACATCTGCTTAAAGCTCAAGTATTGTATCAAACAGGTACTGTCAATGAATGATCAGAATCTTATTTTAAAACGTTAGAAATGGCAAAGGTGACTGACTGCAAAATGATTAATTTTTTGCAATGAACTGGGACTCTAAGTGTTGTACCAGGCTTTGCTAAAGTGTGTTGCAGCCATTGACAAAGTAATTTAATTTTTCCTTTAACTTAAAAACAAATAGAGTAAGTGTCATCTGTCATTCAGGTGAACCAAAAACCTCTTAAGATTTGCTTCAACAAGTTAGAATCATACTTCTTTCTACAGGATTAAGGGTGTTTCCCAAGGTCTAATTTACAAATATCTTGGAGGATTTTGCCAATTGCCAGTTCAGTCCCAGTGTCCTGATGTTGCAGTCAGCCAACTTTTGGGTGCAAGATTCTATTAAACAGAAAGATGAAGAGAACAGGCAGTGAAGAGGGCGAGCGGCTTGCAGCGGGCTCCCTTCGGACCCCTCGGGAGAATGGCATGTTTCTTCATGCTCTGCCAGTCAGGAAAGTGAGACCCAATCGAAATTTCAAATGGAATTGCAAAGCTTTCCTTTTTCTCTTGTAGTTTTAACAATGGCAATGATCCAAGGAGTTTATTAATAAAGAGTAAGTTATAAGGCCCTGACATTAGCTCCCACTGTTCAGCGCAGAACCAATCCCTCGGGAATTGTCTCCCCACTGCTGGACACATTCTCTTCACACAGGAGCTGCCATCTCCAGTCATTTGCAGCTGTACAAGGAGCCTCGCCTTCTCTGGAGAGGGAAGGTCAAAATCTGGGGCTTGTTGCCCCTCCAGAGGCATTGGCCCCGTGGGAGCCCCACTGGCCACGTGTGCCCGGCCAAGGGCAGCAGAGGCAGACAGGCCGGGCAGTCCTGCTCCAGGAGCAACAGGATCTCAGCCCCACTTTGGGAAACCAATTGTTTGTGATTACATCATTTTGTTGGTACTGTACGCTCAGTAACAACAACTGATTTGCAAGCTACAAGGTTCTGGTTTGGAAAGCCCAATTTATATTTGATGCTGTGACTAAAAACTCAGTTCCTTAAGGGGTTTAAAATTTAAACTGATGCAAAATGCAGGAATTTTAGGTGCTTGGCTTCTCAAGTCAACATGAGAAAGCAGAGCTTTATGGGTAGCTGTTTGTGAGAAACACTGAAATGCACACACACACTGGGCCACTATTTATTTTTGCTAATGAGCAGCAAAAACAAATAGGACAAACACCACATCTTAAACATGAACACTTCTCCAAAGAGGTGGGGACTGAAGAGAAATCCAGGAATGTTTTTCGATACATTCTGACATCAGGGCATGAAGGCACACACAGCATTCCTACAGAACAGATGGGAGCACTGGGACCGAGGGCCGTTGGCCTGACCTTGCCGTTGGTTAGAGGACAG
The DNA here is from genome assembly GCF_001604755.1 of Lepidothrix coronata. Classification (NCBI taxonomy): domain Eukaryota; kingdom Metazoa; phylum Chordata; class Aves; order Passeriformes; family Pipridae; genus Lepidothrix; species Lepidothrix coronata. Next base: position 5,886,930 of record NW_016690208.1, read on the forward strand.
ATTAGTGCTAATCCCACCGACCGAAACCTTGGTCAGTGCCCCGCAGGCTCCGCGCCCGGAGCCCGGCTCCATCTTACAGGGAAGATGAAAGGCAAGCTGAGCCGCATTTCGAGCTCCTTCATTCGAAAGAATGCAGGGGGTAAACTAAAAAGTTTGTAAAACTGCATAGGAAGTGTATTTACATTTGGCTGCCGTTGTTCAGGGGTACTGGAAAAACATGGCACTGCTTTGGAGATCAAGGTGTTTTCACCAGTTCCTCCAGTTATTTTCCCTTGATATTAGACATGAAACTTTTTTGGTCTGAATCTAAGTGAAAGTCACCTAAATGTGGTTGGAAGCATTATGAAAAAAAGTATCCCCTCCATTTTGGTTTACTTAGTGACATCTGCACAATGCTTCACACACCTTGAAAAGGAATGTAAGTGTTCCCTTGTGATGAATCAGTGTCAAGGAACCTGGGCTTTAAAACAAGATCCATGACCCTGTTCCCTCTCTCATCAGCTGTACAGAATGACACACAGAACCACTCCAAGAGAAGTGGTAAAACCAATTTAAGTTTAAAAAAAAAAAGTAGAGAACTTTAAAAAATATTTTAGTATACTGAAAACAAAATAGAACACCTACGTATTAAGTATGAGAAAGCATAAAAATTCCAATCCCCTATCAGTCTGAGTTCAGAAGACCCTGGATGTCACTGCTGCAACAGTATCACTTTTTGCAAGAAAATACTTGGGCAGAAGCCTTTGTGCAAAATTGTATCCCCTTGTGGGAACCTCACAAAACCTTCCCCATCAGAATTCGTTCTGCACTTTGTGCTCTCCCATCAACATGGATCAGCTGCAGCAGCTCCAGGGCTGATCTCAGCATCTTGTGGGAAGTTGAACAACTAAAGCAATATGCAGTTTATTTTTAATGGCCTTGTAAAGAGCGTGGTTACTAATTTGAGAATAAACAGCCAGTGCAATTAGGGGATCTTTGCCATTCATCTGTTCTGTAAGATTTTCTGCATTCAGCTGCTGCCAAAGTGTTCCATGTCTTTGGAAGGGGATCCTTCCTGCCATCGCCTCCAGCAGAGTGAGGAGCAACTGACCAACATTTCCCGGCCCGTCGGTAGTTCAGGTGGGAGAGGGAGGAAGCAAAGGACTCGTGGCAAGTCTAGAAATGGGAAGAGAGCGACAGGGAGTTCCCTAAGCCCACACGGGCCCAGCTGCCTCAGTTGTCATGACAGAGAGTGGCCAGTTGGTCAAAGGTCTGACATCATCCAGTGGCAAAGTTTCTAGGGATAGGTTTGGGAAGCGGAAGCAGAAATTACTGACAAGATTTAAAAAATACAACAGAGTATGGCTACGTTTGCTCTTTTCTACTGCTCTGGGTTTGTTTCCAACCTCCCTGGTCCTGCCAGTGAACATTCCTGTCGTGGAATTCCTGTCCAACACGGGCACGGAGTTGTGTCGGACATCACGCCGTAGGGGAGAAGGAATGGAAAGGACTAAGTGACAGTTTTCTAGATCTATTTTGCTCTAAGGACATGAGGTACAATGTTCAATTCAGAAGCAAAAGTACTGTATCACAGCACCGTAACTTCAATTGTATCCCAGTTAGGAAATTCCTAAAGCCAGAAACATACACATCATCAACCAATAAAAACTGAGGGCCAGGACGACACACTGGCGAGCTTTGCAGGAGAGGGTTTTTACATAAAAAGAAAAACATTTTTATGAGTTTTTCAAGAAACTACGAACCAATCCCACTTGACTGACTTAGTTTGCAAACAAGACTGTGCAGCGCCAGGTGCTCAAGAATTAAATCGCAAGTGTAAAGAAAGGAGAACTGAGATCTAATTGTATGTCAAAGTTAACACTGTAGGAATATTGCTGGCCAATGGAAATTAGGCGTATTTACATGAAGATTAAGTGACTGGTGTCTTTTGAAGGCACAGGTAACGCAATCTGTGGTGGCGTGGCGATAGCCAGTCTAGTCAGTACCTGATGCACAGCTAAAAGCCTGCTTCCCAATTTAACCCTGTGCTGCACAGTCAGGGCATTTAGCTAGAACAGTCTGAAACCCAAGTTAAAACGCTCTGTGTACCTCCTTCCTTCTTCTCTGCTTCATCTCGGATGAGAGGGGACGTGAGTATCACCTTCAAAGTGAGCTTGGGCTCCTTTGTGTTACGGATAACAATAGCTGCCTCATTTACATGCTCCTCCACCAGATACTTCTCTTCTGTAAGTTTCTGAAAGTCATCAACAAAGATTTCAAGAATCTCCCAATCAGCTGGAAGACTGCAGAATCTGCATGTGTGCCTCAGCTAGTGAGAAGCCCACAAGACACTGCAATAACAAATAAGGCCTTGCCTTCCTCATTAAAAACCATTTCAAACATTTCTTTTCTAGCCCATACAACTGCCTTACCATTCGCTCCATTAACATGCATTGTATCCGAGTTCTCTGCAGTGATCTCTCTGCAGGTCTCTGAGCAGTCCTTTGGGACTCTCTCAACCTCCAGAAGCACAGCGAGAGCCCCAGATGGCTCAGAGTCCTGCAGCCATCCCTTCTGCGTGCGAGTCTGGCTCACAGACCATACGGGTAGAACATGTATCTAATGTCTGTTCCGACTCCTTCCCCTGCTGCATCTGCTCTCCCGCAGCTCCTTTATTGTTGGGAGGAGAATGGCTAAGCATCTGCTCAGGATGAGCCTTCAAAGCAGCAAAGCAGAAGCTGCTGATGTCTCTGTACTGCACTTGCTCCTTTTGTCCACTAATAGGCCTAAACCCTCCTTCCCCCCCAGCACCTGATCCCTTTGCAGAACCTCTCCTGTCCTCCATGCCCAGACAGTTGTAGCGTTTCATGAGTCACAGCCTCATCTTTGCTGTAATCCCCACCATAATTCCCCCCAGGATCTTACCTGCCTGTCCCTTGAATTTATTCAGTCTTCACATCTTTTAATTACATCTACTCTCCTGTTTCATCTCACTGTTTTTGAAGCACACACTAACTTTTGTTCTCACTTTCAACCCTCCTCATTTCATGCCTCACTACAAACAAAATTTACTCTTTAATACTGAATACATCCCTATCATTTTCAAACAAGTAAAATGAACTCTTTACTCCTCAAAAGATCCTTTGCATTTTCAGCTATGGATAGGGCCACATCTGCAGGTACAACATTAGCTCATTAAAACAAGCCCTTTGTGTGAGCAAATAAATGGTGAGAACAGCTGTCAGGAATGGTAAAACACAGGGAGAAAAGCAGATCAGGGGAAAAGCAGATCAAGTTTGGTTGTGGTTTGGAGAGGGGCACTTGCAGTGGAATACCTGGGCAGCTCCTTGGCACCAGTGTTTGTCAGTCTGGAAGCTGAACTGATTGCTCAGCCTCAGAACTCAGTCACAAAGGCAGTCTCCCTAACCAAGCTGTAAGTGCTGCCTGCTGCATGCCAACAGCAGAATTAAATAGCCATAAATAAAATGAATACGAGCTCGTGATTAACAGGAGCCAAAGCGAGTGACCACCTGCAGTGACACGTTCTCACCTCAGCAGCACAGAGGGGATTCTGTGGGAACAGCCCCAGCGAAGCAGCTCCAGGGGGAACTGCAGGCTCAGGCAGGAGACAGGACAACAGCAGGGACTGAGTGACCCACTGGAGCAGGGGAGGTTCTGGGGCTGCAGTTCAGTCACACTGAGCCCAGAGAGCCCGAATGTGCTGGGTTAGTCACACACGAGGGTCACTGCCCTCAGGGCACTGACAGCACAGACAGGAGGAGGCAACAGCAGCAGGGAGATGTTCTGTTTTGTGAGCAAGTACTTCATGGCACCACATTAAACATGTCACACGCCCCAGATTTCGTCCTAGATTCAAACTATATTCCTTTATATCACTTGTCTGTCTTCCTGGAACAAATTGCAGTCTTTCCCCAAATACCCTTGGCAGTGCTACCAGGACTGCCCCAGATTAACTCACCTGAATTTGAGCTGGGAGATTGTCTTTAACGATACATAACAAGGTCTTTGTGGGTTTTTCTTTGCACATAAGAACCAGCTCCAGATCCATATCATCTTTTATCAGCAAGCCCTTTGCAACCAAGCCAATTCTCATCACACCACATAACGTCCGACCGCCTTGATCCCTGGAAATGAAACAATTTGGGCTAATTAAAATGGCATTTTACTCTCCAGACGCAGTTTAGGAGAACCTTTAAGAGTACAGTAAAGAACTTCCTAAGCAATGTAAAGACACTTCAGTTTTGAGTACTGAAAGACTGCAAAAAAAACCCCAGTTTTGCAGATTGGAATTGCTTAAAAACATGAAGAGAAATACAAGAAATGTTTCTCTGATAGGTCATCACCAGGCTCTTGTCTCATCCAGTTGTCTCCAAAGCATTTACTGCAGGCTTGGATTACTTTTTTTAAAACAAAAATCATTGTTGGTGTGGGGCTGAGCTGCTGGCTGCGATTAAACCACAACAGGCAGGTAATGGAGCCTTAGCAAAGTTGGACTGCTGGATTATAAAAACTTTTTTTGTGTATTAAACTGCATGAGCCCCCAAGCACGTGGCTGTGGATTTGCACTGGTGTGTTACAGGGACATATATTTGCTTAAAACTGCTGAAAGGTTTGTCTGCTAAATGCAGCTTCCCAACACCACAGTAAAACAAACAAAGAAATGGAGAGCAACTGCTGCCCACACTGGGCTCATTGCCATTCCCTGCTCCCACCACAGAAAGTCCAAATATATCCCCTTCCTTCTATGAACCTTCACATGCAGCAGAACCAAGGAACACTGGGAATCTTATCTGGGAGGAAAGGAAGCGCTGAGAGCAGCACAGGGACACACTGGGAGGGGAGGGGAGGGGAGGGTGAGGCTCACTTGGCATTGCCTTCCACAGCTTCCTCCTTGGCTTCCACATCACCCTCACACTTGGTAGACTTGTTCTTTTCATCCATCCAGTCAGAGACATGCTTAAGGGCACATTCTACTGTTGATACCATGTTCTGGACAGCTTCAAGTTCCTCTGGAGATGGATAAATGGTTGAGTGTTTCACCATTACGTGGCGGTCATCGTTAGCAAACGATCGGATCGATCTCTGTGGAGGAGTGGGAAACAGGAGGAAAAGAGAGACACGTTACTGGATTATCAATAGGACACTGCCTGAATGGGAATCCTCCCTGGCAGGGGTAGTAATGTCTCTTAGGATAACCATGCAGAAGCAATTTCTTTATTTAAATAAACTTTAAAAAGAAAAAAGCAAACACCAGTGCAAAAAAAATCAGCATTAAAGCAGTAAAACTTACTTTCATTGTTTTTCTCACTTTTCCCTGCCCTCCCCCACCAAGATTCTCTTGGAGAAGAGGGCATGGTCTGGCTGGCTGAGAGTATAACAGAGTGCTGAAGCAGGAGAACACAAAACCCCTGGCTGCATTCCCTTTGACTTGCTTGGTTATTTACATTAACCTTTCAAAGTCAGTGAGAAATCACTTGGACTCTGATCTTGCTGAAGGACCTACATCTCAAGGAGATACAAACTGTGAGCAACAGCACTGAGAGAAAGGGGGGCTGCCCTACCCTGGGATACTTGCAGGAGTTCAGGTGTTCTGAATTCCAGCAATCTGTGTTGGGCTGTGCCAGCCTTCAGCAGCTGGATAGCTCAGAGCAAAGGGGAGAGCCAGGGTCCTGATCCCAACCGGGAACCTCACGCCAAGGCAGGGAATTTGGAACGTGAGCATCCCAGGGTGGGAGCAGACTGGGCAAAGCATGTGGAAAGGAGGGCAGGCAAGGAGAGAAGAATCTTATTTTGTAGAAGGTGTTAATACTTTCCAAATAAAGTTTTTGCCTATTCTGGATGTGCTGAGTGCAGCCACCTCTCCTCTCTTTATGCCAGGGACAACAGCAACACACCTTGGAACGGGCAGTCAGAGAGCCAGTCCCTCACGTGTGCTGCTGCTGCAGATGGAGTCACAGCAATACAGAGGCTGCCAAGAGGCTCAGCAGCTGCACAGGGATTTACAAAGCCAGGAATGAAGATCAGCATAGAGAGAAACTGGTAAGGAGACTGAAATAATTTTTTTTTTTTAAATTTCAAATTAATACAGAGATGAGAGTGCTAATTAAAATTTAGTCTGCAGTGATACTGCTGAGGAAGGTGGACTTCAGTGGTTGGGTAGCCCGTGCTAGGAAGCTTTTGGTTTGTCACACACTCTCCAGGTGAGACTTCTTTGATCTAAGTAGTGCCCCAGACCAGCTGTGATCACAGCACACACCTCTGGCAAGAGCAGCAGTAAGTCTTGGTCTCTACAGACACATCAATCACTGCTGAAAGCCTCCCAGACCTGGGAGTCACCAACCAAGAACCTCTGTTCCTCCTACACATTAAGCACCTTAATTAGGTTTCATTTTCACCCCAACTCCATGGGTTTGTAGCTGTACCCATTCCTAATAACACAAAGGGCCTTTAAAGGACCTCAGAGGCCTCTGGGCTGGATCCTCGTTAAGGAACTGTCCACATTTTCCTGGTTTATTCCACTCACTGAGTCCCTTCCATCAAAGGTCAGCGTGATGCCATTCCCTTCCTCACTCCTGTGCTCCCACCCAGATGGATAATTTGGGCAGTAACAGCAGTACATCCATCGGGGGCTGGTATTATCCCCTGTTCTTTGGAAGGCTGCAAAACACTTCCAGGAGGTCCCTCTTGTGGTTATCCATAACATGGATACAGCAGGAGCTGCAATTTAACAACTCATCCCACCATGTCTTATCTTATCTTACCATCCAGTACTCCACACTGGCATATCTTTACAAATTCACATCTCAGCCATTCCCAATGTGGAGCCAATCCCAGGCAGATGAGAGGTGACTCCTCACTTAACCAACATACACCAGGTATATCTGGCTAAACACATTTCATCTGCACAGAGCCACGTTCAGTCACACACAGGTATGAATAATAATGCTTTTGTGAGAAGAGGTGGAAGGGGAATGTCAGCATTTGGTGATGCAATCTGCCAGTTCAAGGTCACTGATGCTGTTTGCTACAGCCTGCTAATGCCAGTTTTATTAGAAAACCTTATGAGCATCCCCTTGGTTTGTATTTAATAATTCATGTACTGCAGGCTCACAAGACAACTCTCTGGTTTTAAGAGGCTGACAATACATCAAACCTCACTTGCTTTGCTCCAAGCACGCAGCACCATCCCTCAGTTAGTGCAAGGTCAGAAAATCCCCTTCCTCGGGTTTGATCAGGCCCCATGCAAGACTGGCAGCAGAGAACACTTTTAATGCAGCCCTGTGAAAGACAACAAATACCTACCATGGTTTGTTAGTGTTTCAGCTCTCTCTCCCTCCCTTTCTCCTTTTCCCTCCTCCTCGGTGTCTTTGCTAAGCACTGTTTTGCCTGACAGAACCTCTTCATAAGCCTCTCAGTCCCTTGACAGCTCAAGAGTTCATACAGCCAAGATGCTCTGGGAGTCACTTTGTCTAATTCACCTGCAAAAAAGAGAGAAACAGCTTGAAAGCAGCAGCAAGGGCATGAGGATTCCAGAAGTGCTCGATGCAGCACATGGAGTCCAGCACTGCTCAGAGCACACAGGCTTTGAGATGGGAGCAGCCTGTGAGCCAGTTACTCCCCAAGCAGCAGCAGTCACTGGGGAAAGCAGCTCCCTGTACTGTGCCCACACATGGAACAACTGTCCCGTGCCAGAGCTGATCTCAGGGAGCTCTGTCGGCCACCTGGCAATCCCAGTTCCTGGGATGAGGGCAGGAAATCCAGCACTGCAAACATGCTCCTTGTGAAACCAGCTCAAGAAGTCGCTATTTTTATATCACATGCACGTTAGCAATCAAACACACCATATTTAATTATCAAAAAGTAATTATCTTTTGAAATCCCCAGTGCAGCCCTCGATCCTGTGTCAGATGCTGCACAACAAGAACCAAGGCTTCAGGTGGCAATAACTGCAAGTTGTTATTTAAAGAAGGACAAGCACATTCTCCCAAACTGCAGACGTCAGACCTGCGAGCAGCTCAGCTGAAATCACCCACACCGCCTGTGCTGCCCGTACACTGCCTTTCCCAGCACTCAGCACGGAAAAGATCCTGTGAGAGCAGCCTTCTTGTACTAAACTGGGAAACAACCTCCAGCACTGGCAGCAGAAAGCTGCAAATAAATGCTCTGTGAGAGAAGAGCAGAAAAACAGAGCAGGTAATGTGAGAGAGGAAAGCATAAGCTCGCTGCACAGCAAGACACTCCAGTCCTTGCAGAAAATTCCTGTTTTCCTTTCACTGCACATACTGTTGCATCAGCTCTCCAGCAACGTTTTGAAGCAATTGCAAACCCAGTCAGTAAATCTGTGCAGCCTGACACACGCACTCAAACATTTTCCTTTTCTCCCGTATGCCGACCCCCCTTCACCTGCAATATGTTGCATATTGTGTGTCAGAGAATCCTGACATTGTTAGAGATTAAAAGCATGCTTGGCAACAGCAGAGGGGTAGGTGAGATGACTTGAAAGCTGAGGAGATGCTTAGACTGTGGCGTGACGGAATAATTAAAATGTTGCATCCTGTAGAGATTTGAACTTAACAGGGGAAAAGGCAACAACAAATCCTACTTCCCTATTTGCCTAGTTTGGAAGAAATTAAGCAGGTTTACAGGACCAGCAGGTGCCTGGTAGTTGTTTGTATTGCACAGCCCTGAATTTCGGGTGCAGAATTGGGTACAACAAAAAGCAGCCAGACAAGAACACTGTGCAGAGCCCTGCCTGCTCCAGCAGCTGCAGCTGCCAAGGAAGAAACCCCAGGAGAGTTAAGCGCAGTCATACTAAAAATACTTGGGAAAAGCAAGCTAATGAAAACCCCGACTGCCCCCACTGCTCATCACGGAGCTCTGTACCCACCAAGGTGTATTAACACTCCACCAAATTGCTTCCCAGAAGCAATCAGAGAAGGGGGTGTTCTTTCACAGAACCAGCCTCTTCTCTTAAGAGATCCTGAAAGCCAGGCAGGGGCAGCTGGGAGGGAAAATGAGCAAAGATCAGTGCTTTGGCACTATTTGTTCAGTAAGCTAGTCAAGCCTCTCCACACTCCACAGCCTTTCACCACCTCCAGAACCAACCAGACTCTTTGCAAGGTCTTTTTGTTTTGGTAACAATAATAACAATAACAATAATAATAATAGTTTGAGTCAGCAGATAGAATACTAGAGAGACTTCTATGAGACATGTTTCTAGATCATCTATTTCAAATTATTCTCTCTCCACACTCAATTCCAGCTGTCTTCACCTACTCTTCTTCCCTGCCACTCCCACACTTCACCTTTTCGGTTTGTTATCCTCTCTGGCAGCTGTAATTTGGCCATTCCAGGCAGAGAGAAGGGCACTGGAATGTGTTGCTGAGTTCAGCACATGCCCAGTGCAGTGTCTCTGAGGGAGCAGCACCAGCCTGGCCTCCCTCCCCAGCCTGCTGCAAGCTGTTGCTTATCAGCTCACACAGGGCTCTGGAAGCAGATGGGCAGAGAGCGCTGGCTGGGCAGATTCTGGTGCTCAGTAAGTGCTGAGCAGGCTCTTGTCCAGAGGGCAAGTCTGCAAGAGACACCACGAGCTCTGCACACAGACACTCCTCAGGGGGCAGTTCGGGATGTGCCCAGTGCTTTTCAGTGTTTGAAAATCCAGAACAGACCAAAAATGAGTGTTTCACAGCTGTGATGGGGGTTAAGCTGCTGCTGGACTGATGAAGCACAAACACCCCCACCTCTCCATACCCTGCCTTAAGCAGGCAATAACCTGTTCTCTTGTTTTCAAGACAGGTTCAGTTTTCAGTGACAAGTAAAAGTTGTTGGATGAAGGTATTTATGAGTTTGGTTTCACCTGCCCTGGTTATCAGCAGGGCATGGCTGAGGTCAGGGCACAGACAGCTGAACTACAAAGGGATCTTTATTATCAAATTCAGAAAGCTGGGAAAAAAACCTCTGAAAGTTGAGTTGAAGCTGATATATGATGTTTTCCCAGTCATTAACATCCTACGAATATTTCAGAAACGCACAGGAGTGAAACCCTAATTTAGTTCAGACTTTGAGAGAACATTTTCAACAAAAGCACTAAACAGGAGGGAGTTTACTATAAAAGTGTAGACACAATATACAGAACAAAGTACATCTGACAGCATGCAGAATTAAATTAAGGAAAACCAAAATCAAATCTGCTCCAACCATATGGACTAAGGCAGCACAACATAGCTCAGCACCAAATACATCAGAAAGCATTATGTGAAGTGAGCAGCAATTCCATAAATCCAACAGCCTCATTCCACTACCAGGCTAGAGCAGGTTATTTGTTCCTGCATCCTCAGGGAAGTTACAGCTGATGCCCAGTCTAAAAAGCACAGTGTTAAAACGTGTGGCTGTCTTACCCAGAGGCTGCCACCCACACTTGCAAGGAAACTTCCACCCAAAGCTCCTTGCACCAACCCAGACCTTGGTGACCTTGAAAATGTCCCTTTTCCTCTGCATCATGTGGCCCTGAAGTGTGAAACAAGAGTAAACAGTCGCTGTCTCCAAACCAGGTCACGGCGGAGCCAAGCGGAGTCTGCAGCGTGGTTTAAAATCACTGGGGATTTGACACGTTAGAAATGTTATTAAAACACCATGACAGTGTAGCAACAGTTCCATTAAACATCCCATCCTTCACAGAGGAAGTTTATGCTTTGGCACAAGACAAACGAAAAGAATTTCAGATGAGGCTTTTGTAGTAGGAGATATTCCTGCATCTGCAGCTGCATTCCCGAGGGACAGGCAGTTAAACAGCCAGGGGTGATGAATATGCTCAGCTGCCTTGGAGTGCCTGTGAACAGAGTGAAAAGGCAGCAGAAACAGGTACGTGCACTCCACGGGGACTGAAATGCCAGAATCAGGGAGCCACGAGCTGCTGGAAAGGAGACATGAACTGTGTTTGGCATCCCAGTATCCCCCTGGAGCAGCACCTTGCACGGAAGGGTTACTGGTGCAACAGAGAAGAGGGAATTGGGGTCACTCCACACCAGTGCTGCAAACCCTCACTTCAGTCAGCTGCTGTTCAGGCTCCTGGCCAGGCCAAGTAGAACACCATGAAAATTGGTTTTTAATGCTCCATCAAGAAGGCACACGCTAACAATGTTCAACTGAAGCATTAAAAACACCCTCCACCCTCCTAATCTAGCCTGACACCAGTATCTGCCCAGTTTGCAGTGTGCACCACCCCACGAGCAGGCAGAGCTTGTATTAACAGAGCAGCAAGGTTGCTAATAACAAACCAATGAGTATCTAACACAGCCTGAGGTGTATCAGACACAGTAATAGAAAAAACTGAAATTTATATCCTTTTTTATGACCTTCAAAAGTCAGAATGAGAGGCTCGCAACTTCAAATTGGAAGTTTATTTTAGCCTCTGCTTTGCATTCAGGAGACAGGTAATTTTTCGTCACACCACACAAAGTGCTGCTGAAAATATGTTGTGTTTTTTCTGCAGTATAATTTTATTGCTGGCCTTCTGCCAAAAGTCTTTCTGGCAGCATCTCCCACAGTTGGAAACTGTGTATCTGGGTCAGAAAAGACAAGCGGCTTTTCAGAACAGCTCAATACATTTGGCAGAGATGCTGATATTGTAATTGAACTCTTTCAGCAACTCTCTTTATGATGTACCCAGACACCAAACAAAACAAGATCTGCAGTGTTGATTAATGTCAAAATAACTGACAGAGAAATATCAAAATAGTTTTCCCTCATGTTAAAAGTATCAACAAACCGAGGGGAACAGATAAGAAATACAATTCACGAGGATTCAGAGAGGAGCACAGGGCAGAGAAATCTGCAAAGCAGGGCTGACCTGCTCCCTGTGCAGATATTCCCCAGTTAAAATCCCAGCTCCCCGTGCACTGCACAGAACTTCTCCTTCCCCACCACAGGAAGAGAAATCCTGGCCACTCTCAGCCCCAGCAGCACTCTGGAAAGCAGTGCTGCCCTAACACTGGGATACATATTTAATAAGGCTCAGACTGCTTCCAACAATATGCTCGGCATCCAATTTCACCTGGAGACTGTGTATTCATAGGAGTTTCATTATTTTCCATGTAATGCATTTCCTGGCAAAGTTGTGTCTGGGTTAGCCTTTAGAAGGCTGGAATTTTCCAGCCAAATGAATAATTACAAAGCAACACTACAGTTAAAAGCTGGAAAGGTACTTCCTCTGGCAACTCTTACACTTCATACAACAAATACTTGAGTCTGGGGTTACTCCTGCCTGTTCAGTTCTCACAACATCTCAAGGAAAGGCTCCTGTGCTCGGAGATCTCTTGGGAACAGCCTCTGCCAGGCAGCCCCAACAGCCAGGTTTAAGTGCCAAAGACAGGGCAGGCACACACTTGATAAACAGATCTGGAACCATCAGAACTGAGGAACCAAAGTCACCTTCCAGGACCCAGAGCTCTGACAACTCTGACAGCACCAGGAGAGTGAAGCAGGTGCCCATTGTCAGTGTGGAGGAAGGGACTGGGAGAGCTCCTGGAGAGAATCCAGCTGTGCCAAGGCACAGATGGAGAACTGGGGGACCCTCAGGCCACAGATGCAACTGAAAAGGGGTGAACATGTGGACTCCCCTCCAACTGGGGAGTCAGGACTAGAAAAACAGCCAGAATAAATCACACTGGCACAGTAATTAAAGAAGTTGAAGAATCAAAGCCAAGCAATTGCTTAATCTAGATTAATGTATTAAGGTAAAAAGAAACAAGGATGTCAGGGTGTAGCTTGTATTTTTAGCTCCTGGAAAGAGGGTGAAGAAAAGATGGTCTAAGGGGAAATCATTACCAGCCTAACAGGAAGGTTAAAAAAGGAACAACAGAAGCACTGTGTGAGCACATACACAATCATCTGAAGAAGAAAATGCTCTATTTTAGATAGAATCACACCAGCCAGTCTCAGAAAGAAATACCATTAGTAGAAATAACTGCAGCTATTGAATTGTATAAGAAAGAATATAGTTTTAGAAAGAATATAAATCCTTCTCCCTTGGGATTTAACCTGCTGCAGACTACTGAGGACAGGAGGATACACCACCATGCTCACAGGGTGGTCTTCAGAGCACCAGCGGTATTTTTTACATAAATCTCCCTCCAGATTTTTATTTGCCTCTCAGTCCCTGACACCTGCACCAACCCCCAGCACTGCCAGGGCTACAGAGGGTCTCCAAGGAAATCATTCTGAAGGTGCCTTCACCTCTTGGTGTGGGTGTCAGGATGCAAGGCTGACTAGAGACAGACCAAGTGCAGAAAGATTTAAGAACTGTCTGTTGACACTTAAATAACAAATTGGCACATGAACAGTTTAATGTTTTTCCTGTTCAACCAGTCAGAAATATCCAAAACTGAATTGCCTGTAAATCTGAGCACTACAGAAAACAAAACATCTTAAAGGGTGCATTTCTTGGCAGGTGTCTTGAAAAAAACAAAATAAAAAGTCACAGATTGGATAATAGATAAATAATGAATAGCAAAATATTCACGTGAGACAAGGCAGAAACCACCACTGGATTCTCAATATCTGTGAAATGCTAAACTCACTTCTGGCTTGTGACACCCTAACAAAGGCATTCCTGCTCTCCTGGCTAAATTGGACAATGGCAACCTGAAGCTACTTTGCAGTCATAATCTGACATCCACACTCAAAATCATTTGAAATTCCTAACCCAGGCTACATTCACTTACAGTTGAAGAATTAACTAAATTAATAACAGGATTACATTACACTGAAATGACACTCACCATCTGCAATGTCATTTTTCCAGAGAAAGAGCTGGTTTAAGCAAAATTCTGGATCTATGCCTGAAATGACATCACATTCTCCAAAAGAGAATCACAGTTCTACCTCCTCCACCACACAGTGCAGTCAGTGCCATGCTGGGCTCCTCACCATCCCAGCACTAAAGCTCTGCAGATCCCAGACTCCCAGAGACTTCCCACATCCCTGGCACTGGTGTCCACTGCCTTACCTGCCAGGCTCCCGCTGCTCCACAACCACCATGGGAAGCAGCCACAGTGTCCAAGAGACCAAGAACAGGGACATTCCTTCCCCAGCACCCTTCAGCTCCACCAAAATAGCTGCAGTGCCCCAGTTTCCTTGCTGCTGTGATTCATATCCCATAGAATATGGGATACTGCAGGTGGACCTGAGCTGCAGCCCAGCAGGGCTGGGGTGAGGGAACAGCCAGCGAGGGGCCACTGCCACCAACAGGGGCTTCTACAGCTCCATGAGGCCACGGGCACACACATGGGACAGGCTGGGAGTCAGGGCAGCCCCCAGGGTGGCAATAAGTAAAATGTAAAGAAGGAGATTGGAGAAGAAACTGTCCTGCAGGAGCACTGGCCCTGCTTGTTTTGGTGGCTGCACTTTTCCTCAGTCCATGAGGCAGAGCCAAGCACGTTGGCTCTCCCAGCTGTTCCCTGCTCTGCAGCTCAGGCTAATGCACAGCCCGGGAATTAGGGAGATGGCAGAGAAAGGCAACATGGATCCTAAGCCTCTGCTTGTAAATAAAACAAATTGAGTAATTCTTACAAATGACACAATGCAAATAGGTCTTTGAGAGTCACATGTCCCCAGTGTTTACATGAGGTTTTAGTTTCAAAGCATTAAGACCTTTTTGAGAACAAATGCTCTGACTAAAATTTCAGCAGCCCTCGACAGTGAAATTTAAACAAGTTTCTCCCCAAGATTTCTTCCCCAACATCAATATATACAGACACTGTTTTCAGTACTGCAAACCCACACTGGCTGCTGTGCCCGGCTGCCTTCAGCCACTTTAAACATTCATGACTCTCCTCTGAAATGCATTTTCTAGTATGTCTGTCTTGCTGCCTCAGTGACTTCTTTTTTTTTTTAATTAAAGAGAGAGGATTTAAAAGGATTTGGAAGGGAAGACCACTAGACTCTGTGAGTACTGTGCAAAAACCTCTTGTGCTCCCAGGCAGTACACATTCTCCATCAGACTTTTGGTTCCACTGTGACTCCCAAACAAGTTCAGGGTAATTTTTCACTTCCTGACTAATTGGCTGTTTTGTCAACGAACACGTTGTCAAAGGTTCAGGGTTACTAAAAGCTGAAGGTTTTAAGTGGTTTTTCTTGCCATCTCTTGCCCATCCAACCATGTTTTTTGAAGTTTGATTCAACGTCACAACATGTAATGGCACAGAAAGGTCTGAAACAGAATCTGTAACTACGATCTGGGGCTGTCTGGGGAACAGAAGTGGCTCTTTTGAAACCTTCTCCAAACACAGCACAAGCCCCACGATGGCAGAGAAGGGGGGTCTCTCTAGGGAGGGGCACCCTGCCTGCCATCCATTTTCAGCCTCACAACACAATTATTTACTTCAAATGCACGATAACCCTACCAAAAGATTTGAATTATTTAGGCATGAAAGGTAGCAACAATATCCATCAAAGCAAAACACACCACACACCAGCATGTGAGATGGCAGAGGAGGAAGTGTCAGCCTCACATTTGTGACCCAGGTTATTTGTCTTGGACAAGACTTTGTAGTGGGAAGTCCTGGCTTGGGCAAGACGAAGAAAAAGAGCCACAGACATATTTAGAGATTTACAAAATTCATAACTAAAAACAAAAGTCCTATTGCCCTGGAAAACTATTGAGTCTAAAAATATTTTAAATGGGCTCAGTCCAGCATCCTCTTGCCTCAGCAGATCTCCAGTGCACGCCTGTGCTGTCAGATCTGCCAACTTCACTTGAAAAACTCATCTATTATTCCTCTCTCCAGTTCGCACGGCACAGGACGGGGTTGGGAACGGAAAAAAAGGAACTTCAGCAGGGGCCATCAGTGGTGGAAATGCTCAGTTTGAAGACCACAAGCCAGGCTGCAAAATTAATTTCTCGATATAAGTTATATCTGTCATTCTTACCCTTAGGAACATCCCGAGTAATGACTTTTTTTGTTTGCTTATTTTTAATAGGATATTGAAATTTAAAAATTTAGCAAAATTGGGTGTCTGTAGCACTGTATTCTCCAGTATCTTTGGAGAACACAACTGTGCCAAGTAAGTGTTCCTGAACTTGAAAAGTTACACTTAATCTTTTCTTATCTTTCAAATTTCAAATAAAATCTGGGGGAGGGGGAAGAATAAATGTGCCAATCCCAGCTGGATGGCATTTTGAAGATCATGGACATAGCTTTGCTGCTTTGGCCTCTTCACATTTCCTATAGAGCTGTGAATTAGTTTAATTTCTCTTTATAGATAATGTCATCTCCAGTGTGTCACTTGGAACAGCAGCAAAGACACTTCCAGCTCTTCCTTTGTTAAAGAAGCCCCCTCAGCCTTTGCGTTCCCCACCATCTCCTTGGGATCGAGTCCCCAGCGTCAGACCTTGCCCTCCTGTCAACATCGAGCAACAAATCTCTGAGCAGCAAAAGAAGATCAACATGAACATCCTGGAGGCAACACATGAGCCACAGGACCCTGCTGTTCTGTGAGTGTGGGGAGGGGAAAACACCCCCGGGGGTGTGGGGGGGTGCACAGCCCCCAGGAACGGGGGCAGACCCCAGGGAGCAAACAGCCTGACAGTCAGGAGCAGCATTCAGCCCTCAGCTTGGCAGGGAGATCAATTCACAACAACACAACTCTCTCCCCAAAGCTCCCTTCATACACTGGAGTCGCTAAAAGTAACACTTGAAATTACTGTCAGGGGAAACACTGGAGAAAAACAATCCAGGTTGGTTTATTTTGGGCCATTAACTGCAGTTTGTGTCTGGCCACTTCAGTTCCCCCATAAGGGGAAAGCTGCTGGTCCTCACAGCAACACTGATGGGGGTTCTTCTACTTCTCTAAAGAAGTTGAACCTGGGAAGCCACAACCTGTCAGGGTGGGAGAGCACACGGTCCCAATGCAGAGGGCAGGACCAAACCCGGGATCAGAAACCAGCTGCCACACAGACTGAGGGTGTTCTCCTCGGGTGGGCAGGGGAGAGAAACCCTTTCATCCCTCAGGGAGAAGTTATGAGGAAATGAGATTAGAGTGTAAATGTTTTTATTGCCTGTTTAGCCGCCTATGGAAATCTGTGTCCATGTCAACACCATCACCACCACCAACGGGACACGATCACTGAACTCTCTTGTCAGTACAAAGAACCTGCCTGGTTTTCAGTCTAAAACTATACTTTTAGTAGCCTAAGAATGTCAGGTTATAATGCCACTAATATAGCTTATTCGACAGTTCAACCAAAATTCAACTCTATAACCTGAAAATTTTGTGTTAATGAGAAAAATTCTTCTTTAAAAAAATCCATAAATGCTTTGTGCACTGAGAGAGCACTTGGTTCTGCTGGTTTATGAGTTCTTCTCTTTGCACAGCTCCTCTGTTGTGGAAACAAAACTCTCTGTATTGGGCCTTCCCAGTGACATTTGCAGACTCCTACACTTGCTCCAACAGGACGTTCAGAAAAGGTTCTTACTGGCCTCTAAAAGTTAGCTCATCATTAACTGACTGCAGAAATACACTAAAGAAAACAACAACAACATAAAAAAACATTCTGGAAAAGGCTTGTTGCTTGTTCTGAGGGAAACAAAAATTAAACCTAGCTAAGACTTTTTCATTGAGCATTTTGCTCTAAAGCATTGAGAACTCACAGAACAGCAGAACCACCAGTGCAGAACTGTCAACACGGGCAAAGGCTGTCCCTGAAATTCAGTGGACAAATACTACCAGGCACTTTCATGCTTCACAGAGACAAAATCCAGAAGTTAAATTTAGAATGATGATTTCTGCAGGCACTCAGATGTTTCTGCTCTAAATTTTCGAGAAATTGCAAATTACAACTTGGCAGACTTTAAACTGACCCAGCATGTGTCTTGTGCAATCCAATCATGATCTGTCCTGTTACTCTGCAAAGCTTAGGGAAAAAACATCATGCCTTTGAACACATGATTTCAGACAACTGACAGAGACATTCCATCAGTCTCTTCCATTTTGATTACAGTAGCAAGTCCCAACATGCTTTTATTAGCAAAACAACCAAAATCAGCCCTTAGGTACACGCACAAGAATTCCACACCACTTCAAACATCACTCTGCAATTGCTGTGATAGGTGTAAATGTTACACTCTTTGCATTTAGCAGAGACCCCAAGTGACTGTCCCAATGCCCCAGTAAAGCAGTGGCAGGACTTGGAAGAGCAGTTTGTCATTTACTACACACACCAAGCATCCTCTCCCCCCTTTTCAGCTTTCCACCCTTTCCTCAGGCTTCATTAGTTTCATTTGAGCAGACACTGCATTCCTGGCTGCTTTTGCTATTCCCTCTCTGTTGCAGGACACAGCCCTTCCCACAGGTCAGCCTGGCAAACTGTCACAGGGAACCTTCACACCAATTACCTGTGCATTCATGAGATTCAAATTAGCAATTCAATATCTGAATATGGGCTGGTTAAACTCTGGAATCTAATTCACAATGTGTCCTCTTTTCAGGCATCACATTTTTTGAGCACTCTGCTCTTTTGAAAGTCAAACTGATGTGGGCTCAGGAACCTCGTTTTTTTTTTTTCCAGAGAGGACAATGGAGCCCCTCTTCTGTCAGGCAGCAGAACACACACAGTCTGTTCTCGGGAAGAACAGGAGCCAGGAGGGACAAGAAGAACATTGCAGGACACCAGCAAGGGACCCAAGCCTTTCTGCAAGGTAAGGGGAAGCTTTGCAGCCCTGCTCTGTAAAGCAGCTCCTCAGCACTGAGCATCTCACTCTGCACACCAAATTTCACCATATGGTTTGGCTTTGAAGGAAGGAAACCACAGGCAGCTGCCTTTGCCACTTGGTTTTTCTAGAGCTTTAAGAGACATAGGAACAGGCTGTGGAGGATAAGGGAGTTCATTCTTCTCTCTCTCTCTCTCTTTCTCTCTTAAAAAACAAACAAATTAACCAGTCAACCTCCCCAGCCTTCACACTACATACTACATGGCCACCTAAAACACCCAAAACCAAATGGAAAGGATAGAGGGTCTGAGAGCATCTTTCTTGCAAATCAGAAGAGACACTGGGAACTCCCAGATGACCAGGAGTGCCCGTGCCTGGACCCCAATCACACCCCTCAAACAAGGTCTCTTCAGTCTGCTCCTCACTAAGCTCCAGCCATCCAACAGCAGTTTATAAGTCCTGGGAGTTCATTCAGGATGGCTGCTTTGATCCTAGATCTTTTCAGGAGATTTTTCAAAGTTTGTTAGAGTATTTTCAGCTGGAAAGGACCCACAACAATCACCAACTGCAACACAAGAGGAGCACAAATAATGAAAGCAGAGCAGGGGAAAGGAAAGAGGGGAAGTACAGTAAATCCTGTACTCCTCAGCTCTCTGCCAGAATTCAGTTTTCTATAGGCTGTGCATGAGACTTGCTACTGTGCTGTGTGATGAGGGCAAAGGGAGCTCATTGAGACAAGGTGCACCTGCTAAAACTGGCACTAAAACTACTGCAAGTGACTGGTGCCCAGCACAAACAGAAAGCCAGTCCTTGTTCCTCTGGCACAAGAGGACT
Source organism: Lepidothrix coronata (assembly GCF_001604755.1). NCBI lineage: Eukaryota > Metazoa > Chordata > Aves > Passeriformes > Pipridae > Lepidothrix > Lepidothrix coronata. The sequence goes on from NW_016690208.1 coordinate 5,906,471, forward strand.
CCTTACTGCGAGTGCCACGTACAGCTCAGACATTTATAAGCAAAAGCAAAGACACTGGCCAAGGGATTTGTATTAAAATACAGATTACAGCTCACAGGGTGAGGGAAATGGCAAAGGGAGCAGTGAGTCCATGGCCAGCCAGGCTCTCCCCAAGCAGCCCTTCCTCTGAAGGAGCTGCAAGGAGACAGCCTGAGCCAACAGTTTCTACAGCAACTGCAGAAGCACCAGTTCAGTGATACTCCGAGCCTGCAGTAACTGCAGAAGCGTCAGGAAATGGATACTCCAGAAGGAACCTGTCACAGTTTCACCTGGACTGCCTCCACCTCCCAGGGCAGTCCATTGATCCCAACCAGCTGAGCTCCACTCTCTACTTGCCCATTCCTCTGCAAATGCTTCTGAATCTTCTTTACCCTTCATGTCCTTTCAGTACACTTGCTCCTCTTCAGAATTTCATGGAATTTGACACAGGCATGAGAGAAAGTTTTGTAGACACGGTGCTGGAAGGGTGAGTGTCCTCATCCCTCCCTGTGTGGGGCTGCTGCAACTCCTCAGGGAGGGTGGAATGCTGTTATGACAATGGCCCTGTGCTCCTGCTGCACCACTAAAAGCACCCTTGGAAGCATCTCAACAGGAACCAAAACAGAGGCTGGTTACCACCCAACTGCACAGAAAGAGCAGAGCCATTTGTAACGGGGTGACTTCAACACTGATGTGCAGAGGCCATATTAAGGAGCAAAATACTGCACCTATGCACTTGGTAAGTGTCTCAACTAAGAACTGTCATTCACTGAAGGATGTTTGGGGCAGGACATCTCTCATTACCCTTTTAAGAATCTGCTGTAGATTCTCAACAGTTCCACGTAAACTTCATCAGTTCCACATAAACACCCTTTTGCACGAGTTTTTCCTTAACTCTGCAGTTTTACTTTGTTTCACACAAACTTGGCACCAAGCTCAGGCTCCTGACCCACAGCAAGAAGTTAAACAACACTGCTCGTTTGTTTTTAGAAGGGTCAGGAAGTTTCCAGTTTCAGGCTCATCAGTGTTCCTGGTGGAGGGGAGCAACATGTACAGTCCCAGCTCAGGGACATTCAGTATTCAACCCCTCTGCAAAGAGCAGAGACCTGGCAAAGATGCACTTCCTAAACTGCTCTTTTTATTGGTTTATTACATGAGGCCACATCCACAAAACCAGATTTTCGGTCAAGAGTTCACTACTTATATAATACTGACTCCCAGCTACCTGCTTCAAACAATATCCTCTATCTCCTGGGCTAACAAAAGGAAAATGACTGAATTCCCTCAAAAGATAAAGCAGAGTGCATGAAAATAGTGGAAAAGAATCTCATTCCCACACTAATGGTAGTAGAGAAGAAACATAAAGGCAAACATATTTTGTTTTTATCTTTGTGCCTTTTATCATGATTGTTTCAGATAGCACCATCACTATTGTGACAGTTATTTCTAAAATGTGAAGTATGAAATCTAAAGTGGAAAAGTGTCTTATAAGTTGTTAAAGCATCAGCATGCAAAGATGACTTCTAGATCAAATTTATTCCTTAGCAGGCTGGTTTTGAAGGAATAAACAGTACAGTTCCAGACAACCATCTTTTAATACAAATTAATATTAAAAAGTCACTTATTTAGGAATTATGCACAATGTCAGGTTTCACATAATCTGCTAAGACTAAAAAGTCAACCAAAATTTTTAAATTGTTGAAAATACCCCGGTTACAGGAGGTTCTTAAGCGGCTCCAAGGTGGGAGTCATGATTCTTTTCTCTTACACAAATTTAGACAACTGTGTTCTCTCTCCAGCCTCCTGGCCATCTGTAGAGATGAGGAGGTGTGTACAGATGTGGGCTCAGAGCAGAACAAGCTACTTCTCTGAGCTCATATTTTTGGCAGTCACCAATTTCACCCTCACCCACCAGAAGCAGAGAAGTTATCAGTTTTGTCTCCCCCCCTTTCCCAGTATTTGCCTTTCTTCCTGGCTTTTCTAGAACACTTGTCACCATATTTACTGGAGTACAGTTATCACTGGTTTTAAAATAACAGTTCCTCTAAGACGGAGAAATATTTTAGGTCTTTATAGGGGAACTTCAGACACAAAGAAATTAAATTGTGCGGTAAATCAGCGGCAGAACCTGAAAAGGGGCCAAATGCTCCCCTAATCAATACTTGCAGGTTAATCACAGAGTTGCTCAGTGCCTGGTGTTGAAGGGTTTTACCCACTGGGCTTTTTAGCAGTTTCCAGTTTTGGAAGGAATGCTCCCAGTTCTGGACGCCCCATCCCCGTTACCCCTGTAGGCAGCACCGCATTTCAAGGCTGGTGCTGCTCTTTAAGGTCACCCAAATGGCACAGCTGATCACTTTAAAGGAACAGATTAAGTCTCTGTATGACTGAAGACTTGGACAGCATGACTGGGTAACCAAAGAAGCCCTAATCTGTTTGCCAAGTCCAATTATCCACACATGGAATCAAGAGATCATGAAGCATTAGGACACTGAATAACTGCTCACCAAACAGCTTCAGTTCTCTGGAAAGATGACAATCATAAGAGTCTCTGACATGGAAAAAGAGGTCCTTCAAAGCAGAGGTGGGGAGAAATCAGGCCTTGAGCATTTATGTTTTCCTCTCATTTCATGCTGAGCTAAAACAGCTAAAGAGCACAGGGGAAGAGATTGGGATTGGAAGTAGAAGAGGAGTAGAAATCCAAATGTTCTGAATCTGTATATCTGTGCATTTACAAATTCCAGCAGATACCTGAGATTACATCTGGGATCTCGTTTCTCAGTTTAGCAAAGGTCTTTGAAGCAAATAAGATGAGCCCAAGCTCCTTCACTCCAGTGAGAGTCCAGGCAGCAGCTCCAATAGGTTCTCAGGTAGGATTTCAGCCTGGTTTACTTAAGGGGAAAAAAAAATCTCCAGTTCTCGCTGCACTTATTGTTCAGCAAAGCAACTGCAGAAGCCAAGAACTGAGGCCATACAAATTCTTCTTTCTCTTTGTTTCAGGGCGAGGAGTTACATAAGTAACATTCATCTAAAGTGTTGCCCATTAGCAGAAGACCCCACCTAAGCACATCTTTCCTGTCTTTATATACAAAGAAAAAATAGCCAGTCGGGTTTCTGGAATCCAGTGTAAAGTACAGCCCAACCTGAAATGCCTCTTTCTAATTTACTCTAAATCAGTCCAGGTGTGGCCCTGGGGTGCACAACTGCCACAATATACGGTGTTATGGGGCTAAACACTTCCCACATTGTCATGGGTACCTTCTGTTCCTCAGTTTTCTATACAAACACATTACAGTCTTCCATATTGTGCTTTATGGATTCCTTGCAACCCCTTCAAATGGCCTGCTTGGAGATCCATGTTCTCTCCTTGTCCTGTCACACCACAGCTTTCCAGTGGCTGTGTGTATTCTCTGGTACTTCACTCCCTGAAGTCACAGGCTGTGCACCTACAGCTGCCCTTTCTATTCCAGAGTCCTTTCCATATCCCCAAATTGTCACATTAGACATACAGCAATCAGGCAGAGCAGAGAAGGAAAGTAGAAAGGCACTAAGTGCATGGAGGGTCAGGGAGCAAACTACAGCCCCCAGATGCAGAGAAAAAGAGCAAGTTGCCATATGCAAAGAGCTGCCCCTTCAGCACAAATTTATCAAAAACCAGGAATAAATGACTGATTTTTCTACTTGTCTTCAAACTGGAAAATGGATGTCTTCACCCAGACTGAGCATCAGTCACACACCTACCAGAACATCACAGAGCCTCCTCAGCTGGAAAAACCAGCCACACAGGTTGGGCCACTGCCACCTCTCCCCACGTGGCCAGAGAATTAACACATAAACAGCTGTTCTGTGCATTCAACTTCAAAACTGATCAGATGTTAACACACAGTTATTCAGCAGATCCACTGATAACGTGTCAGTTGTTGTGGTTAATGAAAACCTGCACAGCCCAGTCCATGGATCCAACCCACACCAGGTGATCACGCTGCTGCTCTGTCAGAAACACAGCACCAGCTGACACTGAGAGCCATGGGGCAGGCACCTCAAATGCTCCTGATTTTCTTTTTTAATATGAGCTGTAATTGGTTTTTTGAATGGGCCTATTTGTACTGTCCTAACCATAGGCTTTCACCCAGTCTCCAGGTGATGTGTTTGGTCCAACTGCTCCCTGTCTTGCTAAGCAGGCTGTAAAAAGACCTTTTAAATCAAACACCTCCTTTAGTCAGGCATATGCCAGCTGGCAAGCTTAAAACATCCCCTACTTCAATAATATTAGGCAATGAAATTCAGTGGAGTGCAGCATGGTGGTTCATTTCCTTGATGACTCTGGTACACTCTCTTTATGGAGAGAGATCATGTTTATGGAAAGGGTTAAATTGGTAACAGTGGCTGCTCCACCATAACAAAAAACAAAGCCTGCAGTAAGTAATGAAAATTTTTATGCTTCCTCCAAGTTCTGCATCAATCACTATTTCACTTCAAACTTTAGGGTCTAAAATCTTAATCAGCTCTTGTTTATAATATTTCTTCAAGTTCTGTGACATCTCGTGGCTACCCACAAGAAAGAATGTTCTTCCCAACCAGATATTCAAACATTTAATCTTTCAATACAGTCAAAGTAAATGCACAAAAAGAACAAGAAGCAGCAAAATTTAATTTACTGGGATAGCCATACATACCCCAAGTTTATTTTCTTTTTCAGCATACAATTAAGAGTAATTTAATTCCCCTACGTAGGCATTACATGAAAGAGAAACATTACTGTGAGAAGAGCTCAGTACTATTGGTACACAAACCTTACGACAGATAAATTAGACCTTAGGAAAACAGCATATAATTTACATTTTGTTATGTCAATCACCAGCAGCATCTTAAAGCTCTTAAACACCATGCCAAACCACAACATAAGGGAACTAATGTAAATCAACCCTTGTGGCAGGATCACTTCAGTTTCCACAATCCAAGAGATCCCCTAAAATGGATTTCATCAGATTATTCCTCTTCAACATCCATTTACACCTTTAATTTGCCAGCACGTTACAACAGTGTTTTACTCCAAGAGCTACGAAGTTGTGCATAGTTCTAGAAAAACCAACAGTGTAAAACAAGGACATGAATTAATCCCTGGCCTTCCCTAGAGAAGCCAATGGGCAAATGTGCAGGTGGCCCAGAAAATCCCCCCTTGGATTAGTCCCAGAGATCTTGGGTTCAGCAGAGGGACAGAAAAGGACTGTGCTTTACATCCCTTCCCCAAGAGCAGAACAAATGACATACCCCGGGTTTGTTCTCTCCCACAGCACCTCGTCCACATTCCAGCTCTGCCCGGGAAATGTCAGGATGGGCTTTGCAAAGGAGAACTGTGAGCAAGGCAACAGCCCAACACAGCCCGAGGATTCTCTGTCCTCTCCCATTCCATGGTGTTTTAGAGGGAGACCACCAGGAACAGAAGGTAATTTAGCTACGGAAGAAAGCCCAAAAATCCAAAGAGCAACATGTTTACTCACTCCTATAATTCATAAGGATTCCTGTGCAGGTTTTTTGTTAAGGGACATGAATTGAGGTTTTCAGAGAAGTTCAATGGGAACACTGTCCCTCTGTGAGCTGGAACAGACACGAACTGGGACTGTTCTCTGTCATCAGTGCTCCGTGAAAAACTTGCACATAAGAAGGAAAAACTACACAAGTGCCAAGAAGGGCAGAAGTACAACTGAAAAAATATTGTCTCTGGCCTTGTAGCTTGTATCAATTATTGCTTTTAACAAAAGATTATCAGCAAATATCAGGTAGGGCAGCTCAGGCTTCTGCTTCCTTAAACATCAAGTACAAAGTTTCTGTTTATCAAATCACGCTGCAAGTGCAACAAACGTACTCAAACTCTGCTTTCCACAGAAAGGTTCGAGACTTAAATTTTTCTGCTCTTTCAATCTGTATCAGTTTTTCCTGTTGCTTTAAACAGGAATTTTCCTTTTGGTTTCATCCCTGCAGCACACTCAGCAGCAGTGCAATCTTCACTTGCCAACACTGCTGGGTTACAGCGAATCCAGGACACTACAGCAGCCAAGTGCTCCTCATGTGGGTGTTGTTAGCTCAGCCCTCCCTCCTCCAACCCCATAAAATGAGGTACAGACCCCAAAATGCCATGCTGAGCTCTGCTGTTGGCATGGTGAGAGACACCATAAATCCAGGCTCCCCAGGAGCTGGAAGGGAGCCCAGGGAGGTGCTGACTGACCCTCAGCCACCAAAACCTCCCGGGTACCTCTCCCTCACCTGCCCCCAGTGCTCCCCCTCACCCAGCCCAGTCTATAAAATACACCAGCTGCCACAGTTCTACTGTTCCCATAGTCACACTTACACACCTTGGGCCCTTGTAGGTGTCTGTGCATCACCCCAACCCAGGACAAACTCCTGTTCTCTGTATTAATACTCAAACATGCTCACCGGGGCTTTTTACACACTCAGAAGCTTGTTATCCAGCCAGAGCCTTTCCCTCTCCCCTCTTTCCAGCCATGGAGCTTCAAAGAGCTCTATTTACATGCCAAGTTACAAAGTTCAGCTGCTTCCAAAGCAACGTGGAAAAACTGCAGCTTTTATGATTCTACAGTGAGGTTTTTCACAACATGAAGCAGCTCCTTTGACTAGTTTTTTTAATTTTTTTTTTTATTTCCAAACAAGATTTCACAGTTCAAACCCCCCAAAAAATCTCAGTCCACCCACAGGCCTTTGAGGGCCTTCAGAAGAGAGCTCTGTGACCTCAAGCATCATGTACTGAATGAACATCCATGGAAAAGCTGCTTACAGGTCAGAAACAAGGGTCACCAAAATCCCCATATCCACTGGAGTTTAAATTGTTTCTCTCATGTTTAGGCCTGGCACAGCCTGCCTTATGCCAGCTTCTGTTGTACCTTTCCATTTGCTTACTTTGTTCTCTTGCTTCTGAACCTCTGGTATGGAATCAGTCACGTCTGAAATTCCGTCAGGACAAACCACAAGGCTGGATTTGGTCACTTCTTCAGCACCATTCCCAAGAGTTACCCCTGGGGCTCCTCCAGCCCCCAACACAAGTATTTCTAGATGGAATCTTTCTCCACTTCCCCAAGGCATTAAGTCCTAGATTTCCACCTGTATTTAGCCTGTCAACCACATGGAGCAAGAACTGGCACTTCATCAGCATCATCTTTGTGCAGAGATGTCAATATTGCCAATAGTTCAGCAGTAACAACTAGGCTGGATGAACAGCCCAAGCAAATAAAACTCCTTTATAAAATCAGGACTAACAAAATCAGCAAGCCTAAGGATTCTGTTTGAACTAGAAATGCCAAAGCAGCACCAGACTGGCACCATCCGTGATGGGATTCTGAGAAACAGCGAACTAAAAACATCAAACCCTCACTGTTAGCAATCCTTATCCCCTCTTCTCCACAGCTCTCCCTTCATTCTACACCAACGTGAAGCAAAGGAAAACGATTGGAAAGTTTCAGAGAGAAGAAAATGCTACATACCAAGAACTTCCAGAGGCAAGTCCAACTTCCTAAAAATGACCAGAAATTTAGCAGGAGCTACAGCCAGCCCCTGTCTGCTGACATGGACTTCTCCTTCCTCTCTGCACTGGCAGGAAATAACACACCCAGCTTTTCCACCTTTCTGATGGCCCATTGAAGAGGTGGCTGTTTAAATTCTTGGAAAACACTTTTGTGAGACACAACCTTGTGCAGGGGCAGGAATAGAGCGATGCAGCCTCTCCAGAGACACCACCAGGCCTTCCTCCCTTCCCATTCCAAAAGTTTTTATGGCCTCCCCTCCAAGTACAGACAGAACTGCTCCATCCTCCTTCCTTCCTTCCTTCCTTCCTTCCTCTCTGCCTCCAGTGCTGCTTCCTTTGGGTCTCAGAAATGGTTACCATGTCTTTAAAAATCAAAGAAAACCAGACCAAGGTTTGCAAACAGTCCTTCCTTCTCCGTTCTTTCTAAGGATGTTCGAAAGTATTGTGCATGAATGGAAGAAACTATTTTCATTTTCTGTCTTTACCCTACAAGGCCAGGCTTCAAATGCTTGTTAGAACACCCAGCTATTTTAAATTAAGTTAAATAGCCCAGCTATTTTAATTAACGTACAGTTTCACAGACATTTTTTGGAACTGGAGATCTGAAATACCTACTGTTCCTGACAAGAATCCCCACTTAAGTCTGTCTCTGCTTTAACCACACTTAGCATTTATGAGTTTCCAGGACAAAGTATGATAAAACTTCTAAAAACTGTTAATGAACTATAGGACACAGATAAAGGAAAAAAATAATTCAGACACGTCCAGGATCCCCATGTTAAATTTTCTGTTCTGCCATGCCCTGTGCAGGAGCTGTTTGGAATGTTCGCTCTCTTCTTTCTGTAAATCATATGGCACCATTTTCAGAGCCATGTAAATAAATAATAAGACATTTAGCCAGATAATGCATGTTTCTACTTTGACTCAAAACTCAAGTTCTGCTCTGCTCAGTAACCCGCGTGTCACTCCCTGGACATCCCATTCACACTCTCACTTCCAGAAAAAAATAGCGGGTTAATGATTACCAAACCCCAGTGCACGGCGAACGCGGAATGAACGAGGAAAAAAACCAAACAAACCATGAACCAAAACACAGCCGGGTGTCCCCAACGCCGGGAGCCCGGGAGGGATGCTCCGACCGCGGGAGTGCCGGAGCATCCCCGTCCCACCACACCTGGGGCCGGCGGGACCGCCCGGGGACAGCGCCCGGGGACAGCGCCCCGGCCACGCCGCCGCCCGCGCGCCCCTGCACAGGTAACGCGCCCGGCACAGGTAACACAACCCCCTCCCCAGGTAACGCGCCCGGCACAGGTAGCGCGCCTCGCACACAGGTGCGCGCCCCTGGACAGGTAACGCGCCCCGCACAGGTAACACCCCCCCTCCCCAGGTAACGCGCCCCGCACAGGTAACCCCCCCGCCCCGGTAACGCGCCCGCCGCCGGCGGAGGGACCGCCCGCTCCCGGGGCCGCCGAGCCCTCGCCCCTCCGCCGCCCCCGCCCGCGGCCCCGCGCAGCCCCCGCGGCCCCGCGCAGCCCCCCCGGCCCCCCCGCGCGCAGCAGCGCCCCCCGCTCCCGCGCCGCGTCCTGCCCTTGCCCGCTGCCCGCAGTGCCCGGTGCAGTGGGAGGAGCGGTGCCCGGGCACGGCCGCCCCGCCGCCCCGACCCCTCCCCGCCGCCCGCCCGCCTCACCCCGCTCGGCGGCGGCCCCGGCGCTGCCCCCCGGCCCCGGCGCGGCCCCGTCCCGGCTGCGCGGCCCCGTCCGGCTCCTCCGGCTCCGCAGCGCCGAGCGGGGCTGCGCACGTGACCGCGCCCCGCGCCCCCATAGGCTGCGGCTGCCGGGCAACGGCGCCCGCCCCTTCCCTGCACCTGAGCGCGCCCTGCGCCGCCGGCGTACGGGCCGCGCCAACTGCGCCAACGGCGCAGCGCCCGCCCGCGGCCCGCCCGGCCCCGCGACGCTGCCGTAGGGCGGCCCGGCCCGGCCCGCGGCCCCCGCGCCCGCCGCTCCCCCCGCGCTCTCGCCCCCGCCGCGGCCCCGAGCGCTCCGCGGGCCCCACCTGGGAGCGCCGCTTGCGCAGAGCCCCCGGAGAGGTCGGTGTGTGTTACGGACTCTCCGTAGTGTCGTCAGCGCGGCCGCCGCACCTGAGGGCGCCCGCTGCGCAAACGGCGTAGCGCGAGCGTGGCGGGCGCTGGGAGCGCAGGGAGAGGGCGGGCAGGTGTGTGAGGGCAGGGCCGGCTGCGGGCGGCTCCGGGCGGCGGCACCGGCCCGGCCGTGGGTGCCCACAGCGCCGGCTGTCCCGGCCTCCCGGCTGGGGGGCCCGGCGGCTGAGGGGGCCCGGGCTGGGCCGGGGGCAGCGCCCGGGGGAGGGGGCCGGGGTGAGGGAGGCAGGGCCGCGGCCCCTCACACCGCGTTCGGCCTCGGTGGGTTTCGCATCCCGCCGCCGAACCCAAAGCCCAGAAGGAGCGGGTTCCCGAGCTGAGCCCAGGAACAGCGTTTCCATGTGGGCGGTTATGTTCCGTGTGGAACCTTCAGCCATTGTCTGAGCTGGGTAAAATCGAGGCAGCTTTGGGGTGTGCTCGGGCGGGTCAGGCTGCACAAGGGATGTGGGGTTCAATGATCTCCATCTTTCTCTTCTAGAAATCAAGACAGGTGGGTTCGAGAGAGCTTTCAGCTCCCTGGGATAATTCTTCCCAGTCCCAGGACGTGGCTGTGGAGTTGAGGAGCTCCCAGCACTGATGTCCATCAGGCTCCAGAGAAGCCCTGGCAAGGCAGAACCTTTAGGTATGAGGAGGAAGGGATGAGTCTGGTGTGTTATTTCGTCTTTGGGTATGCATTCCTTAGAACCTTTACAGAACATCCGTGTCCCTTCAACATTCCATGTGCTTCCACACTCAAATGGCCGATGCGTTCAAACGAGCGCTTGAGAATTTCTGCCAGGTTTTCCAGGTTAAGTGCCTTTTCAAACCCAGCTCTCACTGTTCAGGTGCGTGGCAATCGTGTTTGGTATCACTTTTTACACCTTTCAAAACTGATTTTGCATAGGCTGTGAAGATGAAAGACTGCTGACTGGGGAGCTCTGTTCCAAAATAATCAGCACACAACGTGCTGTGTTGAAGCAGCCCGTGAGGGAACTTTGGCCAAAGGCTGTAGGATCAGGAGATTTGCAGTGCTGAAGTGAAACAGTAACTTTCATTCAAAAATGAAAGTGATTTCAGCATTAGAGTGGAAGGAAAAGCACGTGTGCATTAATAACTTTACATGCAGTAAGAGGTCCAGCTTGTTCCAATTAAACTTATGTTTTGTGTACTCCTCTGCAAGGCTGTGGCTGAAGTGTCACCCTGGTTCTGAACAGTCAGAATAACTCTGCCTTTGTAACAGACTTTTATCTCATCGTGTTTGAGGATTGAAAGGAGAAACAAATATGAGGAATATCAGTTACTGCTTTCATGTCTTGAATTGAGAAATTTCAAAGCAGCGAATGAGTTTAGCCAAAATCTCCTGTGTGACCTTAAAATACCAGTGTGGGCCTTGAAAAGAGACAGAAGATAATAGATAGAAATCAAGGACTTGTCCAAGGACTTCACATGAGAATGTTTTTGTTTGAAATTAGTTACAGGAAATAGAAACACAGCACAAATATAGCCCCCAGGAAGGCAGCTGAGAGAGATGGTGGGATGGGAAGGGGCAGCTGTGAAATGAGTGGCTGTGCAGCACAGCTGGAAATGTAGTGAGGAGGGAAAACCTGCAAGAGATGGCACCTCAGGAAGTGAAGTTATTGCAGAGGTAAAAGAAAGATGTTTTCAGCTGTGGTCTGAGTGAAATCTTGAATTCTTCTGTTGAGTTCTCCCTTGGGCTAATGATTTGCCAAGGGCAAAAACACAGAGGAAAGGGGATTGATGGATTAATTTAGAATACAGGGGATTGAAAGAGCTTTGGCGCTGCAGTACAAGGATATAAATTTAACAAGGAAAAGAACATCTGAGGTTTGGAAAAAAGTTAACATCTGTCTTTAGGCTTCATGGAATAAAAAGGAAGAAAATTGAATTTATAGCTCTAAGTATAGTCAATAAGATATAGGGATTGAATTGTGCCAAAAGCACCATGAAATTAGAGATACCTTGATGAAAGTTCAAATATTTAACAATAATTCTGCTCTTTCTTGGTACAAAATACTGTCATAGAAAGAATTATTTTTTTGAATATATAACTATGGTGAAAATAATGTGTGTTTCCTACAGATTTTTTCACAGAGATAGTTAAGACATTGTCATGTATTCTTGAGTGTTACCTGCATCCCTTGGACAACTGGGGGAGTCCCAGAGGCTGGAGAGGTGTGAGTGTGGAAAGGGGATTCACAGTTAAATTCTGAATACTGCACAATGCCTTGTCCTGTCTTTTTGTGTCTCCTTACTGGCTAGAACAGGTCAGGATGGTCTGATTTAAGCACTATAGAGTGTTTGTAATGGAATAAAACAGATCTGAGATGTCAGTGTGGCCACCGGGAGTGGTGGCTGAAGACTATTATTTCACTGATGGTTACTGACACATTAAATGTAGAATTATTTTGTAAAACAAACTTCTTTTCCTGGACTGATTTTCCTGCTTGTAGACCTCATGCCAGATTGTGCTGTGTTTGATAGATGTGATAAAGAACTTTGGTTACCAATATTAAATAAAACGCAGAGAGGCAAGGCAGGAGCTGGTGTAAATGACCAGCACATGAAAGCAGTTTTCCTGGGCACCAAATAACCCCCGGAAAGCAGGGGAACCCTTTCCAGATCTGTTGGTAGGTACCTTTTTAAGCTGGAGCGAGGCGGGCACTGCCTGCACAAGGGCAGCCCCTGGGGGGGCACCTCAGTACCACATTAAGGACTAAATGGCTGTTAGCGGTGAGAATGGGAAACCGAAACCGAAGTGAGCAAGGATGAAATGCAGCCGATCACATTTCAAGTGGTTGGTATTGTTTACAGACAAGTGGGAATGCTCTCGTAGTGCCCGAGGGAAGAGGGATCTTTTCCTTGTGATAACTCAGAAATCTCTGTTTGAGACTCACCATTGTCCAGTGACCCAGTTCTTCACGGGTTTCGAATTCTGCCTTTAGACATGTGCTGAAGTTAATGGGATTTGTGCACAGATAGCTGAGGACAGACTTTGAATTGGAAAAAATAACTGTATGAACATGTCTTTTAAAAATCTTCGTAGAAAAAGCTGGCTTTGCATGGGAAATTAGTCTCATAAGCTTGACAAGGACTTTAAATGAACAAATAATTGGAGAATTTGTAGTGGAACTTACTTGATTTTGCATTGTTCCCAGGTGTTGGAATTTGCCTTGGATTGTGTGCATTTGATCCCAGCTGTTATTGGTTTCATTTCATTCTGCCTTCATTTCTGTTTGGCCCAGGGATTCTAGATGGTTAATCTGTGGCATGATAGGGGAAAGAGTTTTATTCTGAAAAATGCTTACAAGATATGTATTCACTTTAATTCTAAGGTGTATCTCGGGCATAGAATGAGAGAATCAAGCAGAGGAGTATCCAGTGTAGAGGGTACTTAAAGACTGAGAATTAGTGCTGCCAAACAAAAGCTGACCTGGGTAAATCTGGCAGTCACTTGTGTACATAACTCGTTACCAAGAGTTTTACACAGGGCTTGCTAATATCTGATACAATCCTGAATGATTGTTAGACTAGAGCAAAGGAGATAAAATGGTGCTAGAGGAAAATCAGACTCTAGGAGAGGAGGAATCACACCATGGAATGTCACACAGGGCTCTTCTGACCCCAGAGGAGGCTCCACGGGGAAACATTTCGGAGATCTTTTTAACGATAGGGACGAGGATGAGCTTGAAGAGCAAGCAAAACTGGAACCAAGGAAATGGGAAATACTTTCAGGTTATGACTAATGCAATTATTAGAGAGGCTACAGCAGGCACTGTGGTGGATTTAGCTTCAAATAAGAACAGAAGTTATGCCATGTGTGATTGATTCCAGGTTGGGTTACAATTTAGAAGTGCAATTAGTGAGTCATCTGTTACTTTATATCAATTATTAAAATCAACAAAGGTCTAGGTTAAAAAAGAGAGTGCATGCCTCAATATGTGCTGCTCTACTTGTTAATTTTCTGATTTCCCTTCTTTGTTTGAAGTGTCTCAGCTGTGCAGAGCCGTGGTACAGAGTGTTCCTTAAGCCAGCCGGTGAATTGCTGTAGGGTGAGGCAGCCCTCACCTCACAGCCATCCCACACCGGCTTGGTGTGGGCAGAGCCAGCCCAAGGGCAGCTGTCTGGAGTGAGCCTGCAGGTCAGCAGTGCCTGAACCCTTTGTGAACACGGGGTTCTGTTCAGGGCACAGTGAGACACAGCTGAGCTCTCGTGCAGACCGTGCTGCCCTCAGTGCACTGCTTGTGTTCTCACCCTGTCCCACAGCTGCTGAACGAGGAAAACTTTTCTTCTGGTGGCCATGACGAAACTCAGAGCAGGAGGCACAGCTCTGAGGGACAGTACCAGGCTCCATGGGGGTACTGACCCAGTAGGAAGGCCTGGCAACAAGTAATATTGCCACCTTCAGTGAGCAGAGTTACAGTTTCTAGTGAAGGTGAGGCCCCAGGTGGTCCTGTGGAGTCTCCTGGTCTGTAACATGGTATAACGTGACATATCAACATGGGGTGTCGATACATCATCTGGATGCAGCATTGCTCTTGTGAATGGAAGTGCTTTTGCCTGTTGTGCCCCTGGGAATGGAGGACTGCAGCTGTTTGAGGGCATCTCTGCTGGGCAGGCTGTGCCAGGAGAAGGGGCAGGAAGGAGGTTCTGGGGCTGTGCTGTCCCTGAGCACGGGGGTGGCAGTGTCATGGGCAGCATGTTCCACATTGCAGTTCGATGGCATGGATTGCAAAGATGAGCGTGGTCTGGAGACCCTCTGGACTGTGTGAACAGACATCCAAAGCTGCACTGAACTACACAGAAGTTCACTGTTTTCAGCCTTTATACTTTCTAATACGCATTTGAGATGTGATTCTGGGAGTGCTTAACCCTCCTGGTGGCTGTGGTTGGTGTGGTTCGCACTTACATGGCACTGGACATGCTGAACCAATCTGCAAATCAGCTGTTTTCCCATCTGGGGGTAGGATATGTTACATCTTTATCTCATATCAATATAAGATCTCATATCAATATGAGATAAGTATTTTCATTTATATCAGTGGCAAGTAGATAAATATTTGGGTCAATATGTGTGTCCTTTCTAGAAAAACAGTGATACAGCTGTCAGGGTTATTGGTTTAGGGAAGAGCCTGATTGGACCAGATAAGGGATGACAGGAGTTTGCTGCAGGTCCTTAGACAGATGTGTTAGGGTGGGTTTTTTTCCTTTGAAGTTTAGGATTGAAAAATTGCCATCATTCCAAAGTAGAAACAACTTGGGTGGCCTTTTTATCACTAATAGGCAGAGCAACTAGGCAGGACTGTGACTGCACTGAAAAGAGGCTCTGTCACACGAGAGGTTTTCCAGGTCAAGATTAAAAGCAAAACAGTTCTCATCACATGAGCCTTTGTACTGCACCCATATTTTCTAAATGCTTTTGGCTTATCTTTAATGTTTATGCTGCTATCAAAAATAAACCCAGCTTCTCTCTCCACGGGTGTTGTATTTAGCATCAACAGTGAATAGGCTTTTTCATTCCTAAATGCTAATTTTCTTTCTGTTTTCAATCTGTTTCTGGTACAAAAAGTTTTTGTTTTCAGTGGTTTTGGTTCCTTCCCTCTTTGGTTTTTGAACTGTATGATTTCTCCTTCCCATACCTGTTTCTGTCTAGGCAATCAGTATTTTTTTGATGGAAGCAGTGGCTGAGTGTCAATCGATGACCCTTAGGCCTAGAACTTGAATCAGAGTTTGTTTGAGTGCAGCTGGCAGTACAGTCATAATAATTTAAAAACCTTTACCAAGACTAATTTTCATCAGCAGACAGTGGAGAACTCTTGGGAACAATTGTAATTGTCTTGCTTTGAACTGTGGTCAGAAATCTGGTCTAAAAGTATTGCTATGATGAGAATTTTGGTTATAATGAAGTAGTTTTGTAACTTCATCAGAAACCCTGTGACACACAGCCAGAATTCAATGGCACTTGGGAAACGCTCCCAAGCTGTACCCTTGGGATCAAACACTGCCCTTGCTGAAGCTGGTGAGGTGTTTCCTGAATGCAGTGGTGCCCAAACCCAGCAGTTCTGCCTCCTGCTTTGGTGTTCAGCCTTTCTATCAGTTAACTTAAATAAATGTGAAAATTCTATTAGATGCAAATGTTCAGAGTTATGACTTTTTATTTATCCTGCTTGCTCTTTGATGACTTAAATTATTTCAGCTCATCTGATTACTTATTTAAGGACTATTGATCCCTGAGTTTTTTTCTGGGAGTCCTTATGGGGTAGTGTGTCTCACAAACAGCATTTTAGGTGCCTGCAAATTCAGGCAAGCAGACAGGCTGCTGTAGCGTTGTAGTAACCAGGCAGGTGGCTTATTTTAGGCTAAGTTCTATGTGAAATACTTATGCACTCATTTAAATACTGAAGAGCTGGAGTTCATGCAGCCCAGCACAGCTCTGTGTCAGTCAGCAGTTGTGTCTCCTTGGTGGACAGCCCCACAACTGAGTTCTGAGCATTCAGCACTCAGGGCCCTTAGCTGGGGAGCCTGGAAGTGCAGGCACTGGGGCTGCAGTCCCCTGTCACTGTGGTTTGGGGTGGAACACAGTCACGTCTCAAAATTCTTCTGTGGTTCATCCTATGGAATGGGGGGTGCTGGGGGTTTCCTGAGGGTTTATAGAGCTTGCTTCATAATTTATATGTTTGAAGCCAGCACGTATTTGTTGTGGGTATCATTTAGTGTAACAAGGTTTTCTTATGTACAACATTATTTTTAAATCATTGGAAAATTTAAAATGTGCAAGTCAAAGGCAAAAGGAGATGTTCTAGTTTCCTGTCAGTTCTGCTGCATTGTGCATCTTGCATTAGTACCCAACCTGTGTTAGCACTCCTGCTGGATAACAATCTTCCAGGGTTATGCTGCTCCTTCCCTGAAGCACAGCTGCTCTTCCCAGGGGACAGGCACAATGCAGGCAAAGCTGCTCCTCTGTTCTCTGCTCACTAATTGATCTCTGGCTTGGCCACTTCCAGCAAGGTCACAGAATTGGCAGCTACAAAAAACACTGTTCTGTGGAAAATTTAAAGGGGAAGAGTAGAAGTACCCAGGATGGGATGGTTTGGTGTTTTTTTTAATTCATAAACATTTTAATTTGTTGAATCTTCTGTTTTGCTTCTGCAGAGGTCTGAAACTTGGAAAGGACTGACACCAGAAGATTGTCCATCGTGACCTGTTCCTGCAATTTGTGAGTTGTGCCCTATCCTGGAAATTGCTCTTTTCTCACTTTGTAATTCTACTTCTGTTTTTATTAGAACAGGGCATGAGTATTCTTATTAAGATCTTGTAAAGGGAAAATGATTTCTAGGCAAGAATAGTGTGATCTCCTCAGATTTCTTTCTTTGCAGAAGATTTGCCATGCTGGCCTTGAAAGGCATCCATGTGGCAAAAGTGCATGAAATCATACGTGCTGCTCTCTCAGAGCTGGCTCTGGTTAATTCAGGTGCTTTACCACTTGAAAGGTGGTGGAGATTTGGAGTTAAAAAACCCCCAACAGCAACCAAACCTAAGCTGCCAGTGTCCCCATGCCAGGGTCTGTGCTGCTCATTAAGCACCGTGCCAGTCTCTGTCATTGTCACAGTGGTGCCCTGCCGTGCTCAGCAGGAAGGGGGACAGCCCTGCCCAGGGGGTCCACATCCCTCTGTTAGAGCTGTGTGCCATCCTGCATGTGTCCAGGCTTGTGAAAACATGTGAGAACTGCAAATAAAAATCCATTAGCAAAGCTTAAGTGCTTAATTACTTGAAAAGCAGAAGAGTCTGCAGGGTCTGGATAAAGGAAATGGGCCAAACTGCACGAAAGCAAGTCTGGAACACTGAGGGCAGAATGATGCTGTGCTGAGTTAACAGGGGGTTCATGAATGGCCTGGCAGAGAGGAGAAGAGGGGTTTGATTGAGCTGGTGAGACTTGTGTGATCTGAAAATGCATGGAATGAACTGCATTAAGTCGTAGCTGTTGTAGCATCTTTAAAGAATAAAATCTGCAGCTTCCTCAGCAGTGAGGGGCTGCACTGCCTGTCCCCCAAAGCAGGTGTTCAGAGCACCTCCTGTGGAACACTGTTCATTCACGTGATCCAGATCACAGGGAGTAACACACACGGTGTTTGTAGCTGCTCTCAATAGGCTGGTAATTGAATTATCAGCTAAATACTGAAAGATTAGGCATGATGTCTTTGGGAGAGGGGTGTAGAAGCAAGCCTAATTTGATTATTGCAGCAAATCCATTTTATGTTCATTGAGAGTTGAAGCAAATAGTTGATGGTTCAGAACTTCTTATTCTCCTTCTTATAAAGAGCTCTGCGAGCGTTTGATGTTTTTAACTCTTGTGTGAGACTCGATACCACAGAGAGGGAACAGAAAAAGGACGTGTTAAATTGTCACGAACCCCCAAGCTAATGAATTGATTTGACACTGTTTATTCTGCTAGAACTCAAGGCGATTAGCTGAATAAATGTTTAAGTTTGAATCTTTAATTTGTCTATAAATATGTCTAGTGGTTAATGAGGAGGCAAGGAATCATGTGCAGAGTCACCTTGAGCAGGGAGCGGCGGTGCCGGGGCCCGAGCGCTGCCCCCACGTGGCAGCGGCCGCTCGGTGCCGGCCCGGGGAAGGCGAGAACACGACCATTCCTCGGGCACAGTCACACCGGGGGTGCCAGCAGTGCCCAGCACAGCCAACGTCCGCCCGCGGGTGGGACGCACCCGGGGCCGGCAGTGTCTGTGCTCGGTGAGAGACTCGTTCGGTGTCTGCCCAGTGCCCGGGACAGAGCCAGGCTGAGGAGGAGGCAGGGGGGAGCTGGAAGGATGGCCCTTGTTGATGTCTGGCTGAAGAAATGGGTAAGGACAGACCAACCTGTCAAACTGACTCACAGGATTAATCATTTATCCACTGCCACTTCTCTAAATAGTTTGTCCTTATTTATGTGTTATACACAACTAGGTGCTTAAAATGAAAGCTAGAAAATAGAAAACAAAAGCAAATGGAAAGAAGCGAGTGGAGTTAAGGACAGAACACAGAGTCTTGGTACTCTTGGATCATTTGTGTATGTGCTCATTCATTATAGATCCACTGTAGGTAACAGTGGCAGAATTTGATATCATGATTAATGTTGATTAATGATACAATGATTAAAGTTGGCTTTTGTTTCCAAGGGACCTTACAGCCTGATTATATGACATTATAAGAGTTGATTCATTTCTGTCCCTCACAAAAATGGTGGAGGTGTAAATATTGAACTAGAGTAGGAAAAACAGTCATAGTCATCAGAACAGTGAAAGTGCAGATCAGGTAAATGCCATGCATTACAAAACCACTGGTATGAAGGGCATTGTCTGTATTCTGTATTGAAACACTTGACATGAAATAAATTAGGTTTCATACATTGCTCACCAGCAATGTAAATGTTCTCTTTTGAGGGGGCAACGGGATTTCTGAGGTGTGTGAGACAGGTCCTTGCAGTGAGAAGGGTGTGCAGCATGTCCTGGAATTCCACTGAACTGGAGAGAACCTGTCGTGGAGCACATTCCTGCCTGGTCCTGGGGAGGAAGTGCTATTGCACAGAGCTGGTTCTTCCCACCAGGGTTCCTGCATGCCCTCTGCTCCATGCATAATTCAGGTGCAATACATAATTGAAGGACTATAAAGCCACGCTTACTTTCATGTATTTAAATTACTTGATGAGCCAGAGATGGTTTTTGCCTTGTCTGTGCTTTTGCTTTGCCTTCCTGTGTAGTTTGTTGGAACAGTGAGGATCAGAGCCCAGTGAGTCAGCAGCTCCTGAGAACCACTACCAAGATGCTGTTCAGAACCAGCTGTCAGTATTATACTAGGAAAAAGTATAACTATATAACAAAATCTAATTAATTTGCAGTATCAGATTTCACTTCCTCTGTTAGCAACATCTCCATAAAGTAAAGCCTTTTCAAAGGAGAAAACCCTAACTTCTGAAGGGTACAGATCTCACAGTAGCAGGAAAAAACTCTGCCTGGGATGGCCTAGACTATCATAATTCCTAGGAATGGTGTCTGTGTAGTACCTGAGTGTCTGTGATGTGTTTTCTCATACAGGTCTGCAAAAAAAGAGTGGCTTGCACATGGAATTAAAAGGGAAAAAAAAATCAGTCTGGCATCTTGAACTTTCTCACTGTTCCTTTCTGTTCTGGATTCCTTCTCTTTAGAGCAGTAGTTTGTGCCTGGATGACAGGATGGTATTTCCAGTATTTCCAGGGCTGTAGTTGCTCTGTGTGGAAAGCATTGCTGAGGTGCTCTGGGCCTTTGTGTTTCAATCACTGGATGGGTAACATTTTATATGTTTAATCACCATCAAGCAGAGTTTGGATCCAAGCTATTTAGAGCAACTGTCTGTGCTATTGCAACCCACTCAGGGCCCTGAGGGAGAACTAAGAACAGAGAGAAGGCTCAGATTTCTTTGAGCAATTCAGTATTGCCCAATACTTTGGTTTGTTATGGCTACTGGGTTATGGGATGGAGAAGTATTGGGGTGATCTGTTCAGAGAACATGGTGTTAAAAGAGATCTGCTTAGAGATTCAGGAAAATGCTGCTTCTTTCTGCTCTGAGCACCAGAACTGTGAAGCAAACATAACTTATGTTGAGCATGAGGTAGAGATCAATATCTGAAACCTTCTTCAAAAACAGAATTGAAAGCTAATGTCCTTCTACAGCTCGTGGCAGGAAGAGCCTCTTCTTTAGTTGAACATTTTACCATTTACAGCAATGTTAATAAAGGATCTCCTGGCAAAAAAAAGACTAAGTTGTAACATCTCCAAACCCTCTTTTTATAGGTAAGACAGTGTGTCCCTCAAAATCCATACTGCTCAGCTAAACCAGGCTAGGTTTGCTTTGCTAACCTCTGTGATGGGGACACACAGTCTTTGAGAGTCCATATTAAACCTTTTCCATTTTATATTGATAACATTTAGTTCCTTCCACTTATGGGATATTCTTCTCTTCTGTACTTTCCCCATTTCCCCCCCAGAAACAAACAACCCAAAGCATCCCTTTGTCACTTGGCACCTCTGGAGAGCTCCACTGCTCAGAATTTGTGTGAATGCTCCTGCAGGCAGTGTAATTCCAGGGCTGATTCCCACCCCACACCCTGGGTCTGCTGGGGCACTGCTGCAGCCCTGCCCAGTTCAGGACCTGCCTTGTGGCTCCCCAGCCCTCCCCTGGGGGCTGTCAGCCCCCCTGGCTCTGGGGTTATGTACCTGTGCTTATCCCAACCTGCAGTGATTGAGGCATTCTTCTGACAGGTCACTACAGACAGGATTTCACAGCACCAGGATCTCCAGCAGAGGGGCTCTCACTTTATTCTTTTTTTCTGTTTCACACTTTGTTATGACACCTCCATCTGTTTGCTGTTCTGTGCTTGTATTGTTGCTGTGGAAAAGTAAAATGCAACCACATCTTTTCTTCTCTCTAATGACAGGACAGATGACATAAAAGTTCCCTCAAAGCTTGCCTTGTCTTGTGTTTTCAACTCACTGGACAGATGTCATTCAGGACTTACTCCATAGTTCTTCTGACCTTTGGCAATCTAATGACTGTCACAACCTGCTGACATGTGGAAGGACTGAGCTCCCTGGGAGCATGTTCTCCATGGGCCTGAACCAAAAGCCTGCTGTAATTGCTGGCTGTCTTTAATTACTTTGGGCTTTGAGTCAGATGTAAGTGTAGAAGGCACGTAGTAATTAGTGATCTCTCTGGCTGCTGCTGGCACTCTGACTGCTACCTGTTGTCCCATGAATAGCCCCTGAACTAGGATGAATCCACCTGCTTCTCTGCTCCTGCACTGTGTTTCTCCATTAACTGATAGCTGCAGTTATGATCCAACATTGTCTAATGCAGTAAAAGCCTGAAATTGGGAAAATGTGCAGTCTGACAGGAAAATGTGAGCCTGCCAACATGGAACCTTGCTTCAGCCCCTGCCCTGCTTCAGGAGCAGTTGTGCTGTAGAGGAACAAGCTGGTAGAGGAACAAGCTGGGGAGCACTGAGGAAATGCAGGTGAAAAGTCCAGGGTGCAGGAACTGAGAGACTGAGGCAGGTACAGAAAAAGCCCTCTGTGTACCCATGAATTTGCACTGCCTTGCCCTGCATCTCTGTTCCTCAGCAGCAGGGACTGATCATAATGGTTCTGCACTGATGGAGAATTGTGAGCATTCTGTTTCCCAAAGAGGATCCTTAAAGACTGTTGTGTGGATTGGGGAATGTTTTACTTTCCGTGTAGTGGCTGTAATTGTTTCTGAGCTGCCTTTACCTGAGCACTTGCCATTAGCTGAAGCACTGGCAGTGGCTCAGTGAGTCCTGCTCATGGCAGCTGCTGGGGGAGCTCTGTGGCTGCGGTTGCAGGGCAGAGTGAAGGCCCAGCACGCTCTGGAGCTGTGCTGTGAGGAGCTGGGGAGCAGCAGGGACCCCTGACCTGTGGCAGTGCAGCCACAGCAGCACGGCTGGGCCTGCTCCCTGTGTGGGGCTGTGTGAGGGAGGGAAGGGTTTGTGGGGAGGGACAGGCGTGGCTGTTGTGTTTAGCATCCTTCTCTTCAGCACTTCTCTTTGCAAAGAACTGTGAGTTTTTCACGTCATAGTTGGTTTTGTGCCTTGTTAACTGTGAGTCTCTCTGCCAGTGGGCACAATGACCGTGCTCTGTTGTGCTCAGCATTATCTCTGTTGTGGTTTGGTTTTCAGGATATGAGTTTGTTTTCCTCCCCATCTGATGGTGTCATAGTGGGGCACGATGGGGAGGGGTCGTTAAGGGCTGAGTCCATAGATCTTTCTGCAGCAGTTGATGCTCAGTTGCCTGAGCTGCCAATCCATCCCATAGGCTGCTCCTGGAGCAGGGCCCTCTGGAAAGGCACTGCCCGAGGAAAGGTGCTGTGTTTCCTGTCTGTATTACCTTGAAAGGAGTACATTGCTCTTGCATTGCTACTGAGCAGCATAATTCAGGGCATTCTATGAAAAGTGTAATGGTCAGAGCAGACACCATAACAGCTCCATCAAATATTGATAAAGTAGGATTATTAATTAGAGCAGGGGTGTAGGATTAAAACGTCCCTCGAGTTGCATTCCCCGTTTGATGCGAGAGTGCGGTTTTGTGGTCAGAGAGTGGGAAGCTCTGGATAGCTGGAATCTTTTCTTGTCATCTCTTCAGTGTGTTTGCTTAATGTCCATCGTGGTTCAAGGGATATATAATGCTGTTGACCAGAGTTCACAGACTTCTGATATGCTGCTATGGTGGCACTGCTGGGACTGAACTTTACAGGGATCTCTCTGTTAGTGTAGCTTAGGCTGATTTGTAGCTCATAAAAAAGAAAAACACCTCTGAACCAGCTGATAATTTGCAGTCCTGTTGTCCTGGAGCCTCATTCTCCCTCAAAGAGCTGCATGTCTTTGTGAGAGGCTGAAAACACTGGATCTGTTCCGTGGAGCAGGGAACGTGTTCCTCTGGACCACTTGGCCCTCGTGTGCAGTGCAGGGATAACACTTTGCTTTCCACGGTGTGTGTAGTGCTGAACTAAACAGATATCAGAGCAGAGAATGAATTGAATTTCCAGTTACACAGCCCCTGTGTAGAAAGGGGCTTTCAATGTCTCTCACTTGACAGGGACACTGTAGGTTAGCAAAGAGACTTCCTTTCAGAACAAAGGCCTGATCTGCATCACTAATAACAGCTGAGGTCATTAAAGTAGAAAGAATTTCCCTTTGAATTTCCTCTGAACAGTATCTGCATTCTCTGCCTCACTGGTGGTAGCTTTCCCCACAGTTCTGGTCCATCCATTATTTTCCTCTTTGGGTTCTTCCCAGTTCCAATATTCTACCTAGCACAAATGGTTTAGACCTGTTACAATCATGGCAGTTCTGTAAATTCATTCTCCCATTCCTGTGCACAGAGAGTGTGTTCTTGGGTCCCTCAGTGTCTGCAGCAGCAGTTTAACATCCCTGTGTGCCCCAAGGCTTTTTTAGCTGATAAAACTCTCCAATCTAAATCTCATCTTCTCTTTCTCTTGTTTTCCCCCTTCCCCTTCAGAGTGTTTCCCTGCTCTCTCCAGAGCCATTAGATGCTCTGACTGTGCACTTCACGAGATCAATATGCTTTTGGTATTCAGTGGCATTATCATTCTGAGGCTGTAGGACTGGTATGTATTCATCCTATTAACATCTGCTCAGAATTCCCCACATCCCAGCCCCGCTCCCAGAGAACGACCGCGTTGTCCTTGCTCGGGCTCTGTGCGTGGATGTGACACCTGGCTTATTGTCACACAGATTCCATTTCCCTCCTCACTCTGCTATGACCTTATTTCACCCCTGGAAGCTCAGTTTGGGCTGGAGATGGATGGGTGAATTGGGGAGCATTGTGTCCTCTGCTGCCGTGGCAATTCCTGTGTGTTACTGCCTGAAGTTATTTAGTCCCTGCATTGAAGGAGCCAGTTCTGCTCTAACGGGGAGATTCC
This sequence comes from Lepidothrix coronata, assembly GCF_001604755.1. Classification (NCBI taxonomy): domain Eukaryota; kingdom Metazoa; phylum Chordata; class Aves; order Passeriformes; family Pipridae; genus Lepidothrix; species Lepidothrix coronata. The sequence continues at coordinate 5,930,662 of NW_016690208.1, forward strand.
ATCAGCCCACAGGGATGTGCCTGTAATCGAAGCACCAGCTCTGTAAAGCAATAGAAAAAGACAAGAGTCTGCTGGGCAGACTGAGCAAATCACTGCCCTCATGGCTGCTGTGATGGGGCATTATGAATTTTAAAGTCATGGACAGAGGATGAACTGTGGCTGTGCCTTCAGTGGTAACTCCAGGGGATACTGGATAGTAGGAATACAAAGTGTCAGCCCTATGGTTGTAACAGAAATTGCCAGTAGGGTTAAGTTGCCAGGGGAAGGAAAGCAGGACTTGGAGTTAAGTGTGTATCAGTGTGGAAGTTAATAGCCAGGAGGGGGATTCACTGTTTAAAACTCCTGGCTGAAGGTCACAACCTCTCAGTGAATGGCAAGAAACTGTTTCAAGGGGGAACACAATGTGTTGACATTCCTGGCTTTCTCCAGTGCCTTTTGGTTGCTTTTGCTTTCGCATTCCTCCCAAAAGTTGGTTGCTATAAAAAGAGGCGCTGGGTCATTGACATGCAATGTGCACTCTCGAAGATTACTGAAGTTTAACTCTGACTAACAAAATAAAATTAAATGTAATCATTTGCTCATTCGAGGTTTCAGGGAAATGGCTGTATGAGTCTGCAAGCTAAAAGAGGAAATGTTGTAACAGCCCGTGCAGCATTGTAAGTTGACTTTTTACCTTTCTAAGTGAAATGAAGCTGTGAAGTCTCAGAAATACTGGGTACTGGTTAATCTCCATTGTCTGGCCTGAATCAAAGGAAATACAGAGACCAAGGGAACCTGTGTTTAACAAGCTCTACAGGGAGGCAGAAATGGAATTGAAGACATTTGCATTTAGTCTCATATAGGACAGGTGACAATGGTTTGTCGTTTTCTCAGAGCACACACACACACACACATATCTAAAGAGATTTCCTTGCTTCTTGGGTTCTGTTTTCTCCAGTGTTTGCCATACTGACCTCCTGGGAGGGGACACTGGCAGAAAGTCCCTGGGTTCAGAGTCGTGCATTAAAAAGGGGTAAGGATCAAATGGAGGTTAAATCTTCAGGCAAAGATTTTCTTTGACAATCACTGGCAGGCCCTGGTGAAGCTCCTGTGCCTCTCTGAAGGTGCAGGTCAGCAGAGCTAAAGATGTGGAGATTGATTCCCACCACGGAGTGAGGCTGGATTTCTGCAGCTGCTCCCTGATTATGGGAAGCTCAGCCATCTGTACTTTGGCTTCCCTTCTGGTCCCAGAGACAACAAAGGGAATTTTCCCCCAGTCCTGTAATAGAGAAGGACCTAAAGCTGAGTTGGAAGCAAAAAGGTCCATCCTTTGCCCCGGGAGTGTAGCTAGGCTGGCATATGGAGTCCCTCCCAAAGCTAATGAGAATTACATTGTCAGGTTTGGGACTTCTGTCTCATAAAGCACTCAAGCATAATAAATGATGCTGACACACCGGCCTTGGCATGGAAAACATCTTTAAATATACAGGATGCTCCTGCTTCCTGGGATATATAAGCTTGGTTTAGATGCAGTGGAATTCCTTGGGGAGAAAATGGATAGTGTTCCAATAAGCTGTCAATTATGATTCCTTCCAGAAATTATATATAGTTGGGGAATGGCAAGGCTAGATTGGCATTAGACAGATGGTTTAAAGTATTATAACTCTTCTAGGTTTTTTTTCCCCATAGTTCTTGGGAAGTTTCTGGATCCATCCACTTCAATATTTTGTATACAACCTCATAATAAGCCTTCATTTTTCTTTTTTTCCAAAGGCCATGGGGCAGATTTTTTTTTTCTGACATATTGATGAGCTCCTGTGCACATTCAGCACAGGGTGAGCAGAGCTGGAGATTCAAGCTTTTGTGTGGCAGATCAATATCCCCTCTGACAGAAGCCCAGCAGGAGCTCGGTTTGCCTGCTGTTGTGAGACATGAAGTAGAAAATGTGCATAAACCACACTGCCTAAGAGAAGTGCAGCAGAGCTTATCTCAGGCCTTGTCTCTGGTCCAGCCCTTGTCTCTGGTCCAGTTCTGCAGGCAGAAGCAAACAAGATATTAATTTGGAGACCATGAGAGCAAGTTGTTGACACTTATGTGAAGACCTGTATTTGTCTTTCTCAGAGGTTTGTTAAGCAATCTGACAAATGGCTGGTGATGGAAACACCAGGATTCAGCATCCCAGCAAAAAGAAGGGTCTGCCCACCTGGCAGCATGTGCTGTGGTGATCCCTGCCAGACCCTCTCATCCCAGGGAGGGCAGATCCAGCAACTTGTGCATACCCAGCTTAGGTAGGGCCTTTTTTCTGGGGCCTTTGTGAAGCAGGAACAATTGACTCGCACAGGAGCTTCCATCTGTGAAATACTTTTAGCTTAAAAGTTAACTGTGGAGATGTTTGCTCCCCTCTGCAAGGGGCAGTGGTTGTGCTGATACTGGTGTGAAATGGCCTGGAAAGGCACGAGTGGGTGAGCCCAAGGGATTGACAGGAGCTGGGCAATATCCCAGTTCTGAGTCAGGAGGTGGAACATGGGACTGTTCCTGTGCAGTTGTCCCTTGCCTTCGTACCAACAAACGTGCCTGGTTAGTTACCTGATTAGGTTTGGAGGTAGTGGGAGTATTTAGTGTTCGTTAAGGTGCAGCTGCACAAAAGTGAGCCCCACATCTTTGGCTTCTTGGAGAAAATTACTCATTCCTCAGTATTTGGGCACATTCACGGTCTGCATCCATTTCCCTTCCTGCCACCTACTCTGGTGAGAGTGTCCAGTTTTCCCAGAGGCCTCATTAGGAGCAGACTGTGTGTGAAGCCTGTGAGAGAAAGCAGAGGTTGCAGCTGGAAGGAAAATGAGGCAGAGCTTGCTGATTTATGCAGCGTTCAAAGGTGCCATTTCCATGGCAGAGACAGATGTCAGGCACAGGACTTTGGGGCTGAACTCATCCTCAGAGCTCCCAGCTCACGTGGTGCAGCTGGATGTGTTTGTTTGTCAGGTCCAGCATTCCCTGTTCTCCCACCCCCGTGTTTGGCCTTCACGGGATACAAACTTGCATGCTGAGGTTCCTTTGAGCCGGGCTGTGCTGCAGGGCACCTCTGCAGCCTCTCTCCCTCTGGCTCTGGCTGCCGGTTCCTTTGGTCCTGGCTGAGCATTTGGCTCTCCCCCGGAAGCCTCGCAGGCGCCCTGGGCACGGCCTGGCTCCAGGGCTCTGGCAGTGCAGACGTTTGCAGCAAACAGCTGCTAATTCAGCCCTTCCACGCTGGTTTGGGCTGGTGGGAGAGAACTGCCCAGCGCTGCCCTCCAGTGGCTCCCCTGAGCTCACACTGACAAGCAATATTTACAAACATGTTGGGTCATTTGGGACAAAAACAGCAGCAAAAGGGCCCCTCGCAATGGTAAGCACGTCTTCAAAACACTCAGATCCCGGCAATGTATTGGGCACATCCTTCCTGCTATAACATTTTACTGCAGAAAACCTTGCCTGAGACCCTTTTTACGCTGTTTCAGCTTCTTCCTGTAGGCTGATCAACATTCCCATCTTCCCATCTGCCAGAGAGGCCCCTTGGAAGGGATTCACCTCCCCTGTATGCAGGGGAGGAGGATCAAAGGGGCATGGAGCTGACCTGCAGCACACCAGCGGGGTCTCACATAGATCAAAGGGTGCATCCATGATCAGAGCCTGGCTTCTGTGAGTTCCTTGGGAGATAACCCTGGCTTTTCCATAGCCTACTCCACGTGTGGGTTGTCTTGGAGAGGAAGGCACAGGTGCTGTGCACATATTGGATATCCCTGTTAAGGTCTTTACAATTTGCTCTCTTTTGGGGAGGACCCATGCAATGAAGATCTCTGCACAAGCAGCCAGTATTGCAAGGCAGGGGAGGTGATTTCAGGCCTCAGGCAAACCGGTTTGAATTTGGTCTTTTCAAATCCTAGCCTTTGACCTCCCACAGTCTGCATGCAAAACTGGGAATTCTCTGAGCAATTGCTGGTGGTAGGATTAGAGAAAGTTCTGCTAAGATGTCGTTTCTCTGCCGAAGTCATTGTGGGACCTCCCTGCTCTGCCTTGCCAGGCCCGTTGTTCCACTGCCGTTTCCTGGGACAGACCATATGCTCAGCACTCTCATTTATCAGGCAGCATCATTTCTTTGCCAGTACTTCTGATTAGCAATGATAGGAAACTTAATTTACTATGTCTAAAAAGCGCAGCTAGGATGTCTCAAGACTGGAAGTTTTGTGTGATTTTGCCAAGGTTTAACAGCAACTCTTAAGTTTTGACTCCCAGCCCGAGCTCTTGCCGGGGTGTTGCAATAGGCCTTGCAGTGTTCCCTGGGCTGCTGGCTCGGCCCTGCAGCACCTCGGGATGTGTCCATCGCTCTGGATCCTCTTCCCAGCTCTCCTGTGCTCACAGGGGCCGGAGCTGCCTTCGGCGGTGCAGAAGGGACATCTAGTGGTGACCTGATGGGAGAGTGGGGACCGTGCGTGTTCAGGGCTTTGGGGATCAGTTTCGAGTTGGAGATTGGGCCCTGGGGAACCCTCAAGCGTTAGATCACCAGACTGTACTTGAACTTTCAGGTCACAGAATTGGTCTTTGAGTCTGGAAACTTGAAACTCCAAAACCTGACATTTTTAAAAACAGGCACTTTTCAGCAGGCCTGGCACTTTTCAGCAGTGACTGAAAGCAGGAGTGAACTGAAGCAGTCAGGTTTTGCACACAGTTTTTGAGTGGAAGTTTTTTTTTTTACTAACTCAGCTTCCCAAGTCTGCAGCAACTGTTAGTATGGACTCTTTTGTGTATGGTTGTGCCCAATGACCCTTGGAGGACAAAGCTGGGGGAAATAATGATGATTTTGATGGTGTTGGGTTGCATTGTTCAATGCAGTGCAGTAGATCTGTGTTCAGGGGTTCCAGAAGGAGGTGAGGACGGAAGGTGAGGCTCTGTCCTCTGGGGCTGCTGCAGGTGCACGTGACAGGAGGTAGGAATGCCTTTATTCCTACCACTGATATTTCCCAGCCTGTCACACGTCTCTAGTATCCAATCTGGAGTATTAGGATTATTTTAAGCCCTGTGGGAGAAAGATTGTGAAACTCATGCACGTGTACATTGTTCTTTGAATGCAAAGCACACACTTGCTGAGGTGCTTTCCTGCATGGTTCCCTCTGAGCTGTTTGTAGGCAGATGTATAGGATTGTTTCGTGACAAGTACCCAAACCAATATAGAATAAGGAGACAGGAAGGTTCTGCTGAGCACCCCAGACCTACTTTCTCCTTTCCCCCCTAATCCTGCTTGCCCACTGCTGCCCCATTTCCATGGCATGCATTTCCGGCTTGCCAGGTTTCCTGCCCCGGGCTGAGAATAGAAGCCTCGCTGTTATGCTGTCCTTAAGTCTCTGGTAATGAGTGTTACACCAGGAAAGCAGCTGTGGCCTTTGCCTCTAGTTTTAATACTATTTTAAAGAGCAGATTATGGTGACGTGGGCCGGCAGCGATGCGGAGGTAGCACAAACCATGACCAGTTTGGGGAAGGCTTTAGCAAGGATGACTAAGGACTTGGAGCTTATGCTTTAGATAACAAATCCACCCAAATGTGCTCCTTTGGAAATGTAGTCAAGCCTAACAAATCAGGGCCTTCACAGAGTTGCATTAGGGTCCTTTAATTGGACTAAGCTGGTTAATACCCACATTGGATTTTGTATGCCCAGGGGTCCAGCACAGGAATGGTTTGCCATTTATGCTGGCAAATCTTGTAAAATTGCAACCATGAACGTTGAAAGAATTCAGTTCTAATGTCCTCACAGGCAGACACTGGGTTGATTATTATAAGGCAGTTGGATGTAGGTGTTTTGCCTTCCCTGAGTCTGGCTGGTGTGCCCCACGTCAGGGCTCTGTCCAGGCTTTGGGGTGTTGCAGACCACAGGAACAGCAGAGCCTCAGCTCTGTGGGAGGACCTGCACCTTCCACCTGTGGGGGTTTGTTACACTGATGCTGTTTTATGACAGCTGAGCATGTCCTTCCTGTAGTCACAGGAGCCATAAATTCCCATGGGTAGCTGTGTTTTCCAAGTGTTGTGAAGTGTTGCTCGGGTTGACTTCCAGCAGCGCCTGGCTCCAGCTGAGGAGGAACTGAGGTGGTTTGTTGAGTGTTAATTGTGCAGTGATTCATAGGTGTTTGCTGGGATTTGGAAGAGGTGAGTTGTTGGGAGCATAATCCACACAGGTGAGGCAAAAATATTCTGAGCAGAAAGACTGTGCACATGTCAGTGTTTGTCCCCTGACAGCAAAAGGGGAGTCTGAGGAGACACAAATGAGCTCCAGATGGTTGTGGTGACTGGCAAGAAACTAATACTGAGCCTGATCTTGAGAAAACAGATTGAAGACACCAGAGATGAAAGTGGGGGCAGGGTGGTCCAGATAAGGTTGATAACACATGATATATCATCTTTGGAGCATTCTAAGGCAGCACAGTGAGATGAACCATTTGTTCCTGAACTGCAGAGTTTGGGTGGTGAAAAGACTCTTGCTGTGGCTGTTTTGCTTCTGCACTGAAGGTAAAAACCCTGCAGTAACTTTCCCATTTCCCTGCACACATTCCACCAGCCTCTGCTGCCCTGCAGGGATACTGGAGAATACAAATTACTCACTGTAGGATTGCTCCTGTTTTCCTCATGTGCAGCCTGGCTCTGGCTGCACCAGTTCCTTGCCATCTTGCATACTTCTTGTTTAAACTAGGAATTTGTCTGGCATCTTACCTGGCTTCTATTTTTAGCTGTCAGTGAAGGGTGAGGCAATGGACGTAATTCTCATTACAGTTGGTTTAATCCAATTGTGATGTGGATTTAGAGGTGCTTAGGAGGTCTCAGCTGAGTGTGGACTCTGTCCTTTTCCAGTTACTCTCAGAAAACAGAGCACACTGATCACTTTTTCCACTTCTCAAACTAAACCCGTGCATCCAGCAGTGGTGGTGTGATTTGGTGCCTGTGTTATGCAGGTACCTGTGCTGATCTCTGTGACTGTTCCTTACCTGGGAAGAGGGTTCCTGTACACGTTGTGAGTTCATCTGTCCTGTGGGATCATCATCTCATGCTGAGACAGCAGTAAAGACTAATGTGGGCTGGCCCTGCTTTTTGGGGTTAACAGAGTGCTTTTGTCTTATTTCTCTTTGAGCAAAGCAGCCTCTCTCAGAGAGCTGCGATCGATCCTCCTCTGGAATTTGTAAATATGGGCTGATACAGAACCTGCATCCTGCAAACAGCCCGTGTCCAGACAGCTCTGAGGTGCTCTCACGGCCGTGGGGGAGACACCAGGCGTGGTTTCTGCATTATACAGGGGCAGTTCAAAAAGCAGATGAAAAAACCCCACCCCAGTTTTGTTTCCGCCCAGCCCCGTCCCGGTGCCCCGGGGCGATCCCGTCCGTGCGATCCAGGCAGCGTTTTCGCGGCGCTCCCGAGCACGAGGGCGGCTCGCGCTGCCGGGACTCTGTCCACGGGGTTGGTGCTGGTCCCAGTAAGGGTTAGGGCTGGTCCCAGTAAGGGTTAGGGCTGGTCCCGGTAAGGGTTAGGGCTGGTCCCGGTAAGGGTTAGTGCCAGTCCCAATAAGGGGGAGCGCTGGTCCCAGTAAGGGGGAGTGCTGGTCCCAGCCCGGGTTAGTGCTGCTCCCAGTAAGGGTTGGTGCTGGTCCCAGTGAGGGTTAGTGCCGGTCCCAGCCCGGCATGGAGCGAGAGCCCGGCCTGGGCACAGTCCGCCCCAGCCCGTGATGTGGGCACAGCACGGGGCTGCCGCGTTCCGGCTCCTGTCTCTCCCCGGAGGGTCTCGGAACAGCCACCCTTAGGCTGTCATGGAATTAAAGAAAACTACCTCCGGGGCGTGCAATGCTGCTCTCCTGCTGCCACTTTTCCTCTTGTTTTGGGGTAAGTTTTTTTGTCTTCTGTGCCTCATTCTTACCCAGCTACTGTGCAGTAACTTTGGATCAAACCTGTGACCTGCCCTCGTATTGCAAAGATTGCTGAACAAATTGTCCCTCTCACAGATTTGAAGCCTGAAAACTTTTATCTGGAAGATAAACAGGCATTTCATTCTAGATATGTTTTTCCTTCTGTTTATTTCTTGTCTCCTTTCATCTTTCTCCCTGTGCACATTAGATGTATGCATTTATTCACAAGAGCTAAGAGTAATTAAGTATTCGTGTAATTAGGTATTCAGCTATTATAGTGAGCATTTTCTCCAAAGGAAAGGTCTGAATTTTTTGGTTGTGCCCATACAGAAGAAATACAGAGCTGTACTTCCATCCTATGTGCTCTAGAAATACATCTGGGCACAAGAGGAGTGTACCCAGGGGAGTGCAGTGCCAGATACATCTGGGGCAAAATGTGGAGGGTGATCACAGTACCTGAGTGTTCCCACTTAGAAATTTTGAAGAAAGCAGATCCATCCTTTAAGTGCAAGAAGTGATGGGGTAACAAAACACACTATTACACTGGTGGAAGGTTGTTTTGTTTTGTGGGTTTTTTGCACATTGAAGACTTTTTCTGTAGCCAAAGAATATACTTGAGTATACTGGGATTTTTCAGGGTGCCAAGAACATGTCTTTGGGCTCCACTGTCACCCTTGTATACAATTTCTTATGCACCCTGAAAAACAGATTTCTCTTTTTCTTCTGGAATGGGTGCCTGGAGATCTGCTGGGCCTAGACATCTGTTTTAGTCATCTAGGGATTATAAGGTCATGTCAGGAACACATCGAGCCTTTTACTGGAAAGTGTGATTGGGGTTGAACTGGTCTCCTTGTCCTGTCCTCTGGCACTGCCAGGCAGGTACCTGTACAGACAAGTCTGGTTTGGATTCCACTGAGCCAGGACAGGGGTGACCCATGACATGAAGGAGTGGAGGTAAAATATGGAGAACACACAGAAAGTACTGTCAGATACATGCACCAAACCTCTTCTCTTGGTGAACACGGCACTTGGCATTTTCCTGCATTAGTGGGTGATGTTTCTGTGCTTTCTGAGAGTTGGAGAAAGTTTTCAGTTTTTCCTTTGATTTCCATTTTTCCCTCTGAAGCCTCTCAAGATTTCCTTTGCTCTGACCGCCTCAGACTTTGAATATGAAAGCCAAAATATGTTGTGATTTTTGTCTGATTCATTTTCTTTCTCTTCCTTGTACCAGCTTCTTTGTCTGGTGTGTTTGCTCCAAGTGCCTGGAATTCCTCTGGCCACAGGGAAGCAGCAGGACTGTCTTTTGTATCTAGTAACCATAGCTACTGGTTTGGAGTGAGAAGCAGTTATGGTGGCTTTGTTGAGCAGGAGGAAGGCCCCTTGCAGGGCCGGGATGGCTCTGGGTGTGGCTGCCAGGGCCCTGCCCTGTTCCCCAGCTTTGTGCTCTGGGGAAAGCTCTTCTCTGGAACAATGGGAATGGGGCCTTCCTCTGGAGTGCAGGTGGATGCCACATCTGGGGCCAGCAGAGCTCAAGGACAGTGGTCATTTTTATAGTCTTTCCTATTTCGCAAGAGGAATTCTGCCAGATTTTAACTGGAGTGAATGATGGTATTTATGTGGCACTTGTAGGTTTTTAAGGCCCTAAAGAAAGGTCTTTTCTTGCCCTTATGGACCATATCACTACTTTTTTTCTATTTCCAATTGACTGAGTCTAAATGTCATTGAAGCAGAGAGTGCCCAGGTTACTTGTTCAAAATTTTTGAGGACATTCTGAATATCCAGTTGGCCTGTTGCAAGTTGTAACCATCAGCCCATCCTGCAGCCAGATCCACCATTTTTAAACCATCTCCAGTGGTTTAAAAAACCCCAGAGAAGCAGAGGGGCAGGCTCTGCCGGTGACTCCACTTTTGCTGCTCTCTGTGGAATGGGCACAACTGCTCCCAGCTAATTTGTTGTCTTGAGGAAATTCTGGAGGGCAGAAGGAGTGTCATCTCCTTCTATTCCCACAATTCCAGTCATCAGGAGGCAGGGAATTCACGTGCCTTTGGCCTGAAGATGCTCTGGAGGCCTGTTGAGGGAGAGCATGTGCAGCCAGACCCTTTTCCTGGCAGTTTGCTATCAGCTCTAATGCAGCTCTTGAGATTAGCTCAACACACACGGTCTGAGGCTCACTTCAAACCCTGGAAACAAACAAAACCAATCTTCCCAGCTGCTCTGGTCATTGTCAGGATATTTAAATAAGAGTTGGAAATTAAAGCCTGTGACTCAGTCTGGTTAACTGAATCCACAGGAAAGTCCCTGTCCCAGTGTTTGATCTGTGGAAATGGCTGAGAGATCAGAGAATGTGTGAAACATGAAGGTCAGCTTGGAGGAGTGTTTATTAAGGGAAAATACTGTGATGTCCTGATCACAGGACATCAAAGAGTTACTGTGGCAATATATTCAGTGCTGTCATAAACCAGGGATTTATAGCCCCTGTCTTTGTCCCAGTTCTAGAAGCCTCATAATGGGAGTTACACCTCCAAATCTGCATGAGAACAGTGAACAGATAGTGAACACAAGCTAACTGGCTTCTGTTCTGTGTTAACAATGAGTTCAATTCCCTGAAGGGATATTTCTGATTAATGCTGTTAATGCCTTGGGCCATGGTGTTGGCACTGCTTGTCCCTGTGGATTGGTGCCCACTGTTTGGCACCTTCCAGTAATTCCCTGGGTAAGCTGGGTGGGAGAGAGCCAGGAGTCAGCATCCTCCTTCTTTGAGGGGGTAAATATTCTGCACATTTCCCAAGTGGAACCTGAGCCACCTCTTCTCCTGCCTGTCTGAATGAAAGTGTAGGCCTAGGCCTTCATAAATTCCATATAAATATTTTACACCAGTTGACTGTGTACAAAGCTCTGGCATGAAAAAGCTCTGTCACACCAAAAGCCTAGTGTACAAATGTGGTCTGGAATTTGGTTGGTAACAAAGCAAAACAATGTCAGAAGCTGTCTGGGAAGTGATGAATGCACAGTATCTGTCTAAAACTGCCATCTGACCTGTGTGCAGGGATGTCACGAGAGGTCTTCAAATTAGTATCCAAAGTGATAGTTGGCTGAGATACTGGGCCTGTGTGTTTAATCTCCCAGAACTCTACAGAAGACATCAAAGCCATGAAAAGCAAGGCTTTTTTTAAAGTGACTTTTCTGAAAGACACTCTTGGCATTGCTGGGATCCCTGGCATCCTGGCATCCATTCACTCTGTATTGTTTTAGAAGGACTGCCTGCTGGTTGCCAACACTGCTTTTGGATTAGCTAATCTTTGTTTTCAGGGTTTGAGTTTTTTGGTCGGTGTGCCACACCTATCTCCACATAAATTGTCTGATAAGCTGATAACCCGAGATGGTAAGGATGATGTTTAGCAGATATATCTCAGTGTCCTTTCTTCCTTTTAAAAAAATGGGCAGGAAGAACTTGGCTCTGGGCCCCAGAGTCACGGAGTTACTCCATGAGCTGCTGAGGGCTGGTGATGGTGGGAAGCTGCTGCTGCTCAGGGCCATAGTGGATGTGATCAAACGTTGGTATTTTGGAAAGTTTCCCAACCCACATCCCATTTTCTGAGGCTCAATAGAAAAGCCTGCTGTTAAAGCAGCAGTCACAAGTGCTTGTTGCTGTGTTAACCAGGACAGGGAATGCAGGTTACGGAATGTTTGAGGTGAAATATCAGTTATTAGCAGTCGGGAGCTCGTCAGCAGTCTCAGAGAGTTTCAGGACCTTGATTTCTGAGCAGGTGCTTTGCTGAGGTCTGAGAAGAAAGGGTTTAATCTCTATGTGTCAGGGAGGAAATGGGGCTTGTAAAGCCCTAGGGATGTGTAAAGCCACCTGAAGAGGCCTTATCCCTTCCCTGGACAGGTACAGGCAAGGTACTTCCCAGAGAAGGATTTGATTTTCTCCTGCCTTTCCCTTCCATAGCTGTCCTTCCTAACTGAGCAGGGCTGGGAAGAGAGAGGGTGAACATGAAGGCCCCTTGCCAGGCCTGTCCAGTTTTCTTTCCTGGTTGTGTGGATCCTGGGAACAGGCCAAAGTGTGAACCCTTTCACTAATCCTTTACACTGACCAGGATAGGGAAAGATCAGCAGAGGTCAGCAGGGATTTACTAATATAAGCACATGCCTTCCTGTTGTCATGGAGACCCAACTCTTGCCATTCCTTTATTCTGAGTTTGTTTAGTGGTTGTGTTGCTCTGAATCCCCTCTGGTGGAGGGGTTCCCTGGTCCCCTTGGCCTCGGGCTGTGTGTGCAGGGGGAGATGTGCTGGGTGAGCAGCAGGAGCACAGCCCCACGGGGAGACCTGCCTTGGGGGGGCTTTGAGCACCCACAGCCTGGGCACTGGGGGACCCTGGAGCTCACTGTCACTGTGGTGCAGTTGGGACCTGTGGTGCTCTGAGGATCCTGCTCTTCTCACCTCTTGGCTCTACACTGGGGTTTTTTCAGTTGTTGTGGTGAGCAGGGCAGGTGAGATACACCTGAAGGAAAGCCTCTTTCTACTCCAAGAGGATCTGCCTTGCCCAAGCTCACGCTAAGGTTTTGTGAGGCCAGAAAATAAAATTCTGGTGTCCTGACTGTCCTGGGAGCCGTGTCTGTGACTCTGAGCAGAGGGGATGGTACAGTTCCATTTCTCACCCAGTGCAGGGCATGTGCATGAGCAGGGATTGGAGATGGGCATTGTCAGTAGGTACCCTCACCTCTGCTTTAGATTTTTTTTTGGCCTTCGAAGTGAAAACAAGGTAATCTCTGGGTTGATAACCTCCATGCTGCCACTTCCCCGTTGGAATTTTAAGTGGCCATTCAGACACCTTTAAGGTAGTTATCAGTGCAGCACTGAGCAGCTTCCACGAGGTCAGGTGTGTGCCCAGCCTGAGGGCATCTGTCCTCTGCCAGTTACCCAAGACTTCGGAAAAACAAACCTGTGAAAAGCAAACCCCCAAACAGAAGGCAGTGAGTAATGCTAAAGCAGCATCTCTGGGCAGTGAAGTAATTACCCAACTTCTCATGAATTTCTGATTTCTCTTCTTGTGCTCAGAAAACTCACTGTTGCAACTGCCCTTTGATAAGATCATATAGTGAAGGTCTAAAGTATAAGATTATCAAAGTCAGTTATTAAAACAGAACCTGGTAATGCAGCTTGTTTGCCTTAAAGTGTTACAAAAGGTCACAAACCTCATGGTTTAGGAAAATCTTTGTCAGCTACCTTTAAAGTGTAAAACCAGACCTGTCCTGGCAGAGCTCAATGAATGCTTTATATGGGACTCTGTTAGCCTTTGAAGTTCCTCCTAATCCACCCCTAAATGCCTGGAACAGGTTCTTCAAAGAAGCTGTAGCCTCCTCCAGTTTCATTTCAGAGTAGAGTTGCAGGATAGGATGACTCTAATATACTTTTAATGGTTTTTTCCCTTACAGACATCAGTAATCCATATTTTTCTTGTGAAACATAAAGGAAAAATCCTGAATGTCATTGTTAATCCAGCAACAACTGCTTTTATGGAAACCTATAAACTCTTGTCATTCAGTGATTTCTTTGCCCTGATTTTCACTGTGTTCATGAAACAGTGTAGTCTGGTCTGCAGCAAGAAAAGCTAATTTATTCATTTTTTTCTTATTAGCATGTGGTGCATATTCATGTTATTCAAATTTATATAATAATCTATTCCAAAATTGAGAGGAATTGTTGCATGTCCTTGGACTGATGGTTTAAAATAACAAAATCTGAGCTAAAATCTGTGCTCTTTCTCAAGCCAGAAGTTTAGCACTGCCACAGAAGGAGTATTAGGGTTAGAATACATTCACACAGGGGCACGGTTTGCCCTTGGGAAATATTCCCTATTAGTACAGGCGACCTGGATACAGGGGAGTGTGTGATAATCTTGGAACTGATGCTGTTAATGCGCCTGAAACCTCCTCGGAGTCGGTCAAACACAGCCTGGCTCCCTGCAGTGCCTGCTGGGGCTGTTGAAATGGGAATGTCTGTGCAGGTGGATGTGCTGCAGCTCCTTCCCAACGTGCCCCGCACTGGGGCTCCTTTTCCATCCCCAGCCCTGCTCCTGGGCCGTGCAGAGTGCAGGCTGGGGCGGTCACTCATTAAGCACACAAAGGCTCACAGCTCCTGCCTAGGAAAGCTCTTTTGGAATAGTTTCCTGGGCTTCCTCTCTAATTGCCACAGAGATTCCAGGCAGATTCCGTCATCCTTGTTTTCTGCCTGACTGGGAATCTGAGAATAAAAGGGTTGATGGCAGAATAATGGGATTGCTGGACAGTGCAGTGCTCAGCAGCTCTCCCCAGCATCACATGAGAGGGGACGGCAGGGGTGGGCCATGGAGATGATGCTGGGAAGAGAAAGGGCTGCCCAAATCCTTGAGCACCCTCCCTCCCCCACAGCACGGCCTCTTAAAAGGAGACTTAGAAACTCTACGGTCTCTTGGTGGGAGGAATTTGGGGGAGGTCAGGGCAGGGGCAGGCTTTTGTAAACCCGAGTCTCCAATAAATCCCTTTCAGGCCCTGAAGTCATTGCCTCCACCTTCAGGTACAAAGCACTGAGGAGCTGCTGGAGCAGATTGATGGGAAGCCACTGACACAGACTGACTACTGGGGGTGTCGAAGGTGCACCAGAGCAAGGCAAACATGACCAAAATTGGGCTGGGATAATGAGGCAGCAGTGAGAGAATGTGTAAGGTCAGCTGAGGAGCTGAGCTGTGGGGTGTGATCCTGGCACAGCCTTAGCAGGGAGCATGGCATGGAAAAACAACATTCCTCAGGAAGCAGTGACACAGCCAGGGGAGCTGGGGGTGCTGTGGGATACCTGCCTGCTCTGCCCCTGCAGCTCTGGGGGTCTCCCAGCCCCCTCACTGCCTGGGTACATAGAGAAAGCAACAGAAAGGGTGAAGAGCTGTTTACACAAAGACTTCTAGGGGTGGCTTGACTTCCAGTGCCAGGGAAGTCGGGATTGTCTCCCCAGGAGCAGTTGCAGTTTCTCAGATACCGTTTGCTCCTTCATGAGCTTTATCCCTGCCTTGAGGCCAATTTTCACAGGCATTTTCAAACATCTGCACTATGGCCGTTTGCAGAGTTACTTCCAAGTTTGGATGTTTTCTAACACTTCTGCAGGAATCAGGCTGGGATATCTCTACTGCACAGCTTCTCTCTCATTTATCCTGGAATTGAGCAGAATGAAAACCTCTGATCTCAGAAAGCTGCAGTGGGATGAGGTGCTAATGACTGCTGCCTTTGTGGAGGGAGAAGTTCTCTGTTTGCACTCTCTTCATCCCTTTATACTATTTTTGGTTGTTTTTTGTCTTGCAAAGTGCTTATTGTGTCATTGAGTCCAGGACATATATCCTAATTCTGATATCATGGCCACTATCTCCTGTCCCCTGGGCTGTCCTGCCCTTTGACCAATCTGCCCCTTGTTTCACAAAGTGATTAGAATTTCTTTTGGAAAAGAAATGAGGATTCCTCCTATTCTTCCATTCTGCTCCATTGAGAAATACCTACATTGAACACTTTTTTGTCTTTTTTTAATATCATGTATCCGGTGTAATCTCATTTGTATGAACTAAATTTGCAGTTCAGTGGGCATGTCCCATCGCATTTCTGGATGGTGGAGTTGCTTAATGGGGCAAGAGCCTTTTAAACACTCCCATTGTGGGGACAGCAGGGCGTTGTGGCTCGGTGTGAATTAACTGATCACATCCAAATGCTCCCAGATTTAGGGGAATCTGGTCTCAGCATTACTTCCAGTTATTAGACTGGTGTTTTGGCTCGGCAGGCACTAAGAGTTTGGATCTAAAATGCCATCAGTGAATCTCATCAGTCTCTGCTCTGCTTTGCTGTAACACCTGAAGATTTCCTGCTGTGTGAATATGCATGTCTAACATGGGGAGAGGTGAGGGCCAGTGGTATCAAACTGAGCAGCTTGATGGAATCAGAGACTGTGAAATGTGTCCCTCTGGAGTTTGGGTTGGATAATTTATGGGAGCATCTTCAAATCACTGGTGGATTAGCTGAGAAAAAATTGTAACCCCAGAAGGAGCCTCTGGGATATTCAGAGCCACAACCAGTACCTCAGCCCATCCTGCCTCTCTGGATTTCCAGGCACCAGTGCTGTGCCCTGCCAGTGAAAGGGGTCATGGAATTTTACACGAAGTTAATCTTGTGAATGGATTTAAGGTGATGCGTGTCACTGCTCTCAAAGTGACTCATGGATGAATAAGCACAAGTGAAATAGTTGGTTTGTGAGTGTCTCCTAAAAAAGCAGGTACCTACTCACACAACTTGGCAAGAAATTCCTGATTGCCACCACACAAAGGCCTGTTATGTTGTCTGATTTACAGTAAATGTTTGATTCTCCGATATCCTTCTCAGCTCATGGCTGGAACAGCCCCTTGGAGTGTGGAATGTAGGTGGGCAATCTCTGAGTTGTATGTGGTGATCAGCAGAACTTTTTTCTTTAGAGCTGCAAATGCTGACTGACAAAAAGTCTTTTCTCAACAGGAACTTCATACTCAGAAAATGACAGTGGCTGTTCCTCATCCCCCTGTGAGAACGGTGGGAGCTGTCAGGATCTGGAAGAGGGTTACCAGTGCACCTGCCCCGTGGAGCCTGTAGCCTACGTGGGCAGAGATTGTGAACTCCTGTATGATGCTTGCACCAAACATGACTGTCCTGCCCACATGAGCTGCACCCCGACTCCAGGGCTCCTGGAGTACACGTGTGTGTGTGAGCCCGGGCCCACAGGTACCGCCTGTGACCACACCGACCAGTGTGAGAGCAGCCCTTGCTCTGACCCCCGGTGGGAATGTGTGGACAGAGACAACGGGTACAGCTGTCGATGCCAACCGGGACCGAGCGGGGCAGGCTGCCACCCCGAGAGCGCCCAGTGCTCCAGCCAGCCCTGCCTCAACAACGGCACGTGTATCGAGGGCACGGGGGGCTTCTCCTGCCTCTGCCCGCCCGGCTTCACCGGGGCCACCTGCGAGCACGACATGGACGAGTGCGCCTCGGGGCCCTGCCGCAACGGCGCGATCTGCAGGGACGGCCCGGGCGAGTACAGCTGCTTCTGCGTGCCCGGCTACCAGGGCTACCACTGCGAGATCGACATCGACGAGTGCGCCTCCCGGCCCTGCCGCCACAACGCCACCTGCCTCAACCACATGGACCACTACGAGTGCCGCTGCCCGCCCGGCTACACCGGTACGGGGATGGGAGGGCACGGGGACGGACAGGAGGGGCACGGGGAGGCATGGGCATAGGGCACAGGGATTGCCGGGGGCGGGGATGGGGCACAGGGGTTGCCAGGGATGGGGATGAGGCACAGGGACTGCTGAGGATGGGAGGGGGCACAAAGACCAGGGACACAGGGACCACTCACCCACTGCCTGGGGCTGGGAACAGGGACACAGGCACTGCCCACCCACTGCCCAGGGTCAGGGCACATCTCCCTGCTCCTGCAGTTCCTGAGGTGTCCTGGGCTGTTGGTGACAACCTGAGATGCTGTTGTTTTACAGCTGTGAGACTCCATCTGTGCTGCACAACTTGTATTTCTGGAGTGTTTGGTGCTGTGTGTGAAAAATGGTGCGTGGCTTGTTTTGGCTTCCAGGCAATAGTTGAGGCTTTGATTTCCATGGATGGTGTGGATGTTGAGAGACACAGATCCAAGAGTGGAAGTGGGTGGACTGTCTGAGACTTGAGTACTACATATAAAGTAGTGTAATTAGTTCTCAGAATGAAATTAAAGGAGATATACATAAACATCAGGAAATGGATATTACTGTTTACAAGTATAATTGATCTCTGCCTACCTGCCCTCTAGTTCTTTGTCCTGTCTAGCAGGATTTTCCGAGGGAAGTAGTTGTTTTTTGGAATAAAGTGACTTTTAGTTGGAGATTTCCAATTCTTTCATGCCTGGCAAACGTGTATTTGGCATGTGACATAAGTATCTCTGTTTTATGCATCTGTGCTAATGTGGCTCAGGGAGGAATCCACACGTGGGGGTTATCTGTGAGGGAGGCAGGGGGGCTCTCCTTCCCCCAGCCCTGCTTATCAGAGTGGAAGGGGCTGGAATGTGCCCACTCTGCCTGGTACCACCTCGCACATGAACTTTCTCAGCCTTCCTCCCATTCAGACTGAAGTGTTTAAGGAGTTGGGTTGCTGTGCAGGAATGCTGCTGATTACCCGTGGAATGAGGAGAAGTTACAACATTGGGAATGCAGTCCCTGGTGCTGACTCACCCTCTGATAAAAATTAACAGAGATGAAGGAGAAAAAAGGCCGAGTTTCTGTGTGGGCCTTCAGGTTACTGGTGGTTTTGTGTATCAAGTAAAATTCTGTCTTTGCAAGTCACGTTCTTTTTTTATCTTTAGGCTGAATCCTCAGTTCAGGATTGTGGGATTCCCCTGCCAAGAAGTGATAAAATGACCCAGGCAGCTGGAGGAGCTTGTGCTCCAGATTATTCTGATGTCAAATATGAGGCTTTGCCTTGTGAATTAGTGCTTCACCCAGAGGTTCCAGCACCACTGGCTGGCAAGACCATGTTGATCCTGGTGCTTGCAGCTGGAATTTGGGTGAAGGAAGTTTAGTGTGGGTATGGAGGGGGTTGAAGCAGCAGATTAGGGGGCCCACATTCCGCCAGGATTAGGATGGCCATGTCCACTCTGTGGGGAGCCTTTGCCAAGAAGGGCAGATTAGATGGATTGGCAGGTGCCACTGGAGTGAGGAAGGTTTGGAGGTGATGCCAGGCCACGGGCAACTCAGAGGTGGAATATAGTCTGATAAGGTACCAAAGCAGGTGTCATAAACCTCACAAGAGCTGTGTGCAAGATCAAGATTTTATGGCTTACTCAGAAAATGGATGTTATTTGGGAAGTGCTGACTGATTGGCTGCTTCAGCAAACCTGAATGAGAGAGACTAAAGCTTTGCCAATACTGGAAACTAGTTTTAGTTTTGATGGAAGACTAAAGTCCAAAAGTCTAGACAAAATTATTTTGTTAGCAAATAAAAATTAAAGGTCCTTAGTTTGTAAGAATCACGTACTTTTCCTGAGCTCCCAAATATTCTATGGCAAAATTAGAACAGATCACTCTGGTAGCCAGTTTGGGTTCATAACATGGTTCCTGTGACCCCATCTCACAATTCCAGGCAGCACAAATGCACGTTCCTGGATTTCTAACCCAGCCCTTTCTCTGTTTTGTGACTCAGGGGTGAACTGTGAGGCTGAAATAGATGAATGTGCTTCGGAGCCCTGCCAGAACGGGGCCCTGTGCAGTGACCACATCGGGTTCTACACCTGCACCTGTGCTCCGGGGTACCAGGGGATGCACTGCGAGGTGGACGTGGATGAGTGTGAGAGCCAGCCCTGCCAGCACAACGGCACCTGCCAGGACCTTGTGAACAGGTGAGGAACCAGGGATGGGTGGACAGTTAGACACCAGGGCAGAAATCTGGGGGGGAATTGGATTTAGTGTTTTGTACATCCCAGTGGCTCTAACAGTGATTTGTGGCTGTTACTGGGAGAAGCTCCCTCCCAGCAGCAGAACTCGTGGAGTGTTTAAAGAAGGGAGGAACAGATACAAAAGGAAATGATTTGCAGAGCATGAACAGCAAAGGCAATGCTGAGAGCATACCTGTGTGTCTGAATTTACTTTTCCATGGGTAAGGTGTGAACACAACTGGGTTTGAGCAGTGCCAGCTGAGCGCCTTTTGCCCTTTCCTCACACAGGGCTTTGCAGTCCAAGGAAGAGCTGATGCCTTGCTGTGTTTGGTGCCCACAGGTACCACTGTGACTGCAGTGACACGGGCTTCGAGGGGGACCACTGTGAGCTGGACATCCTGGAGTGTGCCTCCAACCCCTGCCTCAACAGTGCCACGTGCCTGGAGGGCATCAACCACTACAGCTGTGCCTGCTGGCCAGGTGGGCACAGGGAGGGCCAGCGTGGGCTTCATTGCTGTGCTGAGGCAAAGAGTTAATGATCATACTGCACAGCCCGGGGCAGGGGGGCTGCTGGGCAGGGGGGCTGCTGGGCAGGGGGGCTGCTGGGCAGGGGGGCTGTGCTGCTGCCCTTTGCAGACCAGCCCAAAAGGCAGCCCCGCGGTTTGGGAGGTGGGTTGCAGTGAAGCTGTGCCTGGTGCTGACACGGGTCTCCTGGCAGGTTACACGGGGCAGGACTGTGAGGAGGATGTGGATGAGTGTGAGACAGAGCCCTGTCACAACGGGGGCGAGTGCCTGGAGCGCTCCAACCCAGCCTACTACGGGACACAGCCCGACTTCCCCAGCACCTTCAGCCCCAGCCAGGCCGCGGGGTTCCTGTGCCGCTGCCAGCCAGGCTTCACAGGTGAGCTGCACAGGGAATGGCCATCCACACACTGCTGTGGGGTTTGAGGAGATGGCAAGGGGCAAATCTGTGACAAAAATCACGGGTACTTGGGAGAGGGTGGCAGCCTGATGCATCAGGAACACACTGCTCTCCCTGCTGTGGGAGTGTAGTGCAGAATATACTGCAGAGAGCTGGGTGTCATTCTCTGCCCAAGCCTGTCTCCAGGCTGAGGCAGCAGCCTGTGCACTCCCCAGTGCTTCAGTGAACGCCCTCAGGCTGTGCAGGTGCCAGGGTGGTTTCCCTTTGTCAGTCTCTCATGCATATGGCAGAATTCATCCCTGGGGGATATCTGTGAAATTCCTCATCAGAGGAAGCTAATTCCCTGGAGCGTTTCCTTGATGAGACAGCTCTCATGACAGCAACTGTATAATCAGAGTGGGAGAAGGGGTTTCTTGATATTGTGCTCTTGGAGCTAGAAGCTTTGTGGATGTTCCACTGAAATATCACCCTTTCCCTGGATTTAACAGCTGGGGAAATTCCCTGGTGGGAAAGCATAAACAGTAATACTTTGTTATTTTATGAGACAAAAATGAGTGTTTGGTCCACTATGGCACAGATGAGAATGGTTCAGAAGTTCTGACCTTGCCAGTGCTTGACACTGGAAAATCATTCCACACTTCATTTTCCCCCATTGTTTCAGTGGTGGTGCCTGTGTGCCACTGTCTGCAGGGACATCCTGCAGCTCAGGAAATTCTTTTGCATTTTCAAGTGACAGAAAAGAAGTGCAAAAAATGATGACTGCCATTGTCATTCAGATCCTTTCCCTCCCTCCTGCAGGAGTGCACCTCAGATGCCTCTTTGTGTTTCCACTTTCCAGGGGAGACCTGCTTTACCAACATCGATGAGTGTGAATCCCAGCCCTGCCAGAATGGAGGGCTCTGCCAGGACCTTGTGAACGGCTTCCTCTGTCACTGCCTGCCTGGTTATTCAGGTAATGCTGGGAAGGGGGGGCTGCAGTCAGGTCCTTCTGTTTGGCTCATTCTGAGCTGCTGCACTGCTGCCTGGCTGCAGGATTCCAGCCTGGGCAGCTGGGCAGGGCTCCCATGGACTGTGGGAGTGGGATGTCTGCAGGTCAGGGCTCAAATGCCACGGGAAAGCTGTGTGATTGTGGGCAAATAACTTGATAGGCCATGGACTAGGTCTGGAGATCAACTATGAAACAGCCTAAGATCAGAGTATCTGGGACATCTGTATCCTGGAGTGAAAGTTCCCTGGGAGAGCTGTGGGGTTTTCCAATGCACATATTGACCTGGTGAACAAAAGCAGCTTTAAAATAAAAAAGGGTGCTTAACATTCTAGTTGTCAGGAACTCCTGGTGTAGCAGATTGGCTCACCAGCACATAAACATCTGTAAAACATCTCCATTCCCCAACACCCCTGGATGATAAGAGCCAGCCATTTTTGGCTGAAGGCAGTAATCTGCTATGTTAGGAGGTCAAAAGGTCTTTGTGATGTGAGCAAAGGAAGCCTTCTCTGTTTACAAGGGGATGGGGAGTCTGGATTCTTACCCAAATGCCCTGCCTGACCCTAAGGGTTTAGTTTTCAGGTTGAGAACCTGAGGGACGGTGAATATTGCACGTCAGCTCTGTGGGGTGGTACTAAACCTCTTCTTAGTGTAAAATATTCCTTCTCAGTCCTCTGCATCTTGAAATTCCATATGTAAACTCTGTTTGGGCAATAGAAACCAAAGTAGTTTATAAGAAAGGTGATCCCCAGCGTGGTCTGTATTTCTCTATTTGAGGTGAGGGCAACCTTTCCACAGTGTTACCAGGCTGCCATCTCGTGGGAAAGAGGAAAACTTGATGCCAGAAGAAAACCTTGTCCCTTAACTTGCAACAGCAGGTAGCAGCATTCCAGAGACTGTCTCAGGCCTTTATTGCATGGGAAAGTTTTCTGCTTTCCTTCTGTGGTTGCAGTGGTTGAGGTGTGTTGGTTTAATCCTGCCCAGCTCTTTCCTGGGAAGGCCTATTACTTTCATTCCCAGAATCTAAAATCAGCTCCTAGTTAACACCTTCTGTAAGTGGGCTGAATTCTTTGTGGGGTTTTCTGGCCTATCTCATTTGCCAATTCAGGCCAGGCCAAGAAAAATTTGCTTTTGTAGATGAGGCCTTTGAAAAGAAGCTTTTACCTAAGCTCTTTATCGCTGCTTTCTCGGGCAGTTACAATGCTGTTCTTGTGAGCTGAGATCTTGTCCAGAAAGATGGTTTGAAGTTTATCCTTCTTGTCAGAATTCCCACTCACATCTGTGCCCTGTTCTCTTTTCCTCCTCCAGTGCCCCAGCACCCTCACAGAGCTCAGGATTTCATTGTGCTTTGCCAAGCTGCAGATCTGTTTAATCCATTCCAATTCTTAGTGTGCTCATGGGCAGAAAAGCTGACAGAAACATGGGATGATGGGCAAAGGAGCACTAGAGTTCATTCTGTTGCATCAAATTTGGGTTCATTAGTACTTGAAGGGGATTAGAAGCAGGTTGCTGTTCTGGATATTGCTCTTGGTAAAGGACTTTGTCTCAGCTGAGGTAGTTCTGACACATTAACACAGTGAAAGGCAGGAGCAGCCTGTGAGATCAGTGAGTGCGTGTGGAGGAGTGAAGCTGACAGGGAAATAATAGCAATTAATCTCCCCTCCTTTGTCAATTAATCCCAGTACAGTCATGCTGGGTAAACAGCTTATTACTTCATATTAGGATCACAGAACAACTTTGTGAAGCTTCCCATAATGTTTCTCTTCAAAACACATTTCTGTGGCAGCTTAGATCTGCCATGAACTTGGGCTTAAGCTGCCTCCGCTGATTAAAGTGAACTTGCTACTCTGATGAAGAATGCTTTCTTGGGGCAGCAGGGGTTCCTGCTCTGTGTTTGTGCCTTCAGTCTGAGGAATTTGGGGAGTGTTGGGATAACAATGCAAGTCAGGAGAAATTCTTTGCCAATTAACTGCCTCAGTGCTGTCTGAGGCTACGGCAGGCGGGGAGATGAGCCTTCTCTCTGAAATGCAGTTGTTGCAAAAGCAGTGCCTCATTCCTCAGAGAACGACATGACAGGTCCTGAAGAGTCTGTTCAGCACACAGTCTGTGCTTTAGCAGAGGATTTGTGTACCCTGAGAGGATGGAATGAATCAAAAGATTGCATGGGCACTAAATGAAGTGTGAAGGAGAGTGAATCTTGCATGGTCTTGGAAATTATGTCAACTGTGGTCAAAAAAGCATATTAGGAAAAGTCTGTCTTTTAGGGAAAAAAATGTCCAACAAAATGAATTCTTTATTCATAGGAACAGTTTCAGTCCATCACATCTTTACTAGGCAGTAGTTTAGGCCAGGACAGGGAAAGGGTCCCTCCATTTGACATGGGCAAAAATTGACATTTTTAACCTGCAAGAATGTAACCACAGAAGTGGAGTTTGGATCATCCACTCTTTAAAAAACTTCCAGATGGCCTTGTATTTGCACTCCTGCCAAAGCTGTGTTCAGGAAGGCAGTGTCCTGAGCCCAGCCCCTGTGAGAGGGATGAGCACAGCATTCCCAGAGCGTGGCATTCCCAGAGCACGGCATTCCCACCACTCACATCCCGCCCTGGCAGTGGCACCTTGTGATCATGGCACATTCTGAGCCTTTCTGCCCATGGCTGAGGCACAGGAGCACTTTGATGAGCACTGGGGTGCTGTGGTGTGACAGTGTCCCGGTGTAATTGGAGTGCTTATTGACCATCTGACTTTGTTCAGCCACCGTGTCTTTGTCTCCTTAAAGAAGTAGAAACCTTCTGTGCAGCAGCTATAAATGGTGACTCTGTGAGGGTGCCAGCCCAGATCAAATGGGCTTGAATTCCTGGGTCATGGGTCAGGAAATAAATGGGAGATGCTTCTTCCTTCTCACCACCTTTGGATAGATTTAATTTTTTTTGTGCAGGTATTTCTTGATGTCAGATTTGTTTTAGAGACATTGCCTCTACAGCAAGGGCAGCTAAAAGGTTAAGATAGTAAAGAGATTAGAGGCCTGTTCCCCCTTCAACCAAATCCCTTTCGGTAAATATAGCTGAAGGGAGCCAGGCAGCCCTGGGTGAGACTCCCCCGCTTCCCTCCCATTCCACACGGCTTCTCCCTGCTGGATCCCAGCTCCATGGCAATCAGCCCCTCTGAGCAGTGTGTGCTGCAGCCAGAGCCTGCTGTGCAGGGCCAGGTGAGAGCAGGGGCCGTGCTGGGGGCCTGTGGGTGTGGAAATAGAGATGTGTGGGTGTACAGACCAAAATACGGGTCTCTTTTAGGGGATTTAATGTTTTCCAGTCTGCACAGTTGTTACATTTTGTTGTTGCAGTAGTGGCTGAATGGGCACAGCTGCCCATTTGTTTTCTCCTCAACAACAGAAGAGTCTCAGTGGCTATTTGAGATAGTGCTCCAAATGTGTGCTGGGACAGGTCTGGGCGTGCACAGGACCCAGATGTGGCTCTCTGAGGAGTTTTGACTCCAAACAAACACTCACTATATCCCTCCCACTTAAAATATCTCTAAAATTGACTGGCATGTTTGGATTGAGTGAAATTAAGGAACTGCAATAGCTACATGAGTTGTTGGAATGCTTTCTTTTAATATCTTAGTGATACTGCTAATGCAGATTCCAGACCTTGACATGTGGGAGTTTTGTTTGCTTGGACCTGACATGGATACTAACAGAGACTCCAAGTTTGGGGAAAAGCTCCCAGATAACATTTCTTTACAGAAACAGGAGACTTCTCTGGGTCCTTACAATGCAGAAGTACAATTCTGCCTCCAGGAATTTTATAATATGAAAGTAACTATATTTAAAAAAAAACCAAAACAGAACCCTAGAGGAAAAAAAAGGAGACTGCAACAGCTACTTTGATAAGGTTGTTAATGAGGAAAAAGAGTTTTGATTCTGCAGTGCCATGTCTAAACCAGTACAGTCAGTTTAACACAGGGAATTTCCTTCTGTCCAGTTTGACTGCAGAGAAACAGATCGTGGTCTTTAAAACCTGAGCCTTTTCTCTGTGATACACTGTGGAAATGCCTGTGCTCACAAATCCATGGAACAGGGCACAGGGAGGAGGGAAACTATGGGATGGTCCCGACTGAGTCAGTTCTGAATGTGCAGCAGAGCCCAGGTTCACTCTGCATTTGGAACTCTCCTTGTTCCTGTGGTTTAGATATTGCACAATGGTGGAAATGCAGCTTTTTGGCTTAGCCTATAAAAAGAAAAATCCATATTTTGGCCTTGTTCATGGAATTTGGCAGATTCACCTGGGAGGCAGGGAGAGCCAGAGGTTGTGTCTTGGCTCTTTGCTCTGGAGCCGAGGCCGTGGGCACTGCAGGGCAGTGCTGGGAGCACACATTCCTGGTGTCAGCACGGCCAGGGGCCAGCTGGGAGGGTCAGGGCCGGGCTGGATTAGACCTGGCGCAGTGCAGGGCTCTGCTCCAGCCGCTGCTTCATCTCCAATCCCTTCTCGTCTGACGGGCAGCACCTCCACACGTCCTGCCCTGTCGGTCCAGCCTGTTTTATGATCCCTCCCCCCATTCACCCCCATTTTTCCCCTTTACTGTCACCAATGTCCACAAGGAGTCGGCCATGGAATCTGCGCTGATTGGCGTGATCCTGAAGGGAATTGTTCTGCTCGCAGGTAACAGCTCCGGGCAGGGCTCACCGTGTCCTGCTCTGTGTGCCTGCCTGGGGCAGGGGGTGGGATGGGGCTCCGTGGGGGCTGGAGGCAGGAGGAGGAACAGGGATTGATTGGAAGGGAAGAATGTTTTGATTTTGAAGAGACCTAAAGTTTTGTTTTGGAAACTTCAGGGCAAGGAGTGTCCTTGTGGCAGGGGCCCAGCTCGGCAGTGCCTGGGCTGCAGCTCTGCCGGGGCCGTGCAGTATCCAGGGATCCATCCCGGGCTGCTCCCAGGCTGTGGGCTCCGGGAGCGGTGCAGGCACACGGGTACCCCGGGCAGGTCCGTGTAACCTTAGCTGTGCTTTTTACAGGTGTCTTCCAGCTTTCCTTTTCCCTTCCATGGTTTGGGGCTGCCTGTTTGAGGAGTAGTTTTTGCCCTTTGCCGACCCGTGCCCTTCCCCACCTCCTGGGGCACGAGAGCGGGCAGAGAGGGGTTGCCATGGAAATGGCAGTAATTGTGCAAATCTAATTGTGTCGGGGGCCGTTTGTTGCGGCTAATTCTCTCTCTCTGCCCCCTCTCCCCCTCCTTTCCTTTTTTCTTTCGATAATAATAATACAGTCCCTAATTAGGATGCAGCAGGGAGAGGTCGTTAGGAATTCAGCTGCCTCCTGGAGCAGGCGAGGCGGTGCCGGCCGGGCAGCCCCGCTGAACCCCGTGTCTCAAGGAACAGACCTTGTCCTTCAAGGTTTTTTGGTAGCTGGCAGCAAAATTAGGATATTTCCCTTCATGTGTGCTTATTCTTTTAACATTTTATGTATCTGTTGAGGTGTATGATTCTTACACTGCATACAATGAACCTCTGCTGATTAATGGCGGCCAGTAAATCACTCCATTCAGGGCTTTAATCCCACTTGCACCTAGGAACTGTTCCCACCACAGCGGGACCACTTGGAATGTGGGGAAGGATTTGTATTTGAATATACGGTGAAAGCTCAGCCACTTCTGAGGGTTTCTGACCCAGCCCCTGTGAGTTGTTGGCTTGGGACTGTTCCCTCAAACACTGGAATTAACTGGGATGTTTGGAATCCTTGTCTCCAGATAGCAGCCTTTTAAATACCACTTGTCTGATTTTCAGATAACAAGTTCCACTGGTTTGCTATTGTTAGTCTTTAACTAGATAAGGAACTCATTAAACGTTTTAAAGTCTCCTAATGATGTAATGAAGCAGATTGGCAACATTGTTCTTACTAGTGATGGTTCAAACAACAATAAACATTCGAGCTAAGAAATTTAGAGGGAACACAGGGGACTAGGGGAGAGTAACTTGCTTTTGTCAGACTGAGTTGTGCCCTCCCCTTTTATTTTTTCAAATATACCTAAAAAGGGATGCCTATCCTATACTTAGAGAAACAAATTGGTTTTGAACAATTTCTTAATATCTGCTTCCCAGTGTGTCTGCAAAGACACATCTGTCCATGTCTTGGAGAAGACTGGAATAATGGATATCCAGGAAATGATCTGTACTTTTGGAACCTGTAGTGCTGTAGCCCCAGGTAACTGTTCAGCAAGGGGTAACATTGACTTCCAGGAAAAGAATTGGCGTTAGCCAGATTTTTTAAACTCTTGCACAGTCTCCTTTGTTATCAGTTTGTTTTAAAAACTGCTCTAAATTCAACTCTGGCACTGCCCTGGCTCCTAGGAGAGCAGGAATGCATGAGGGGTTGTTTGGAGCTAGCCTGGGAAGGCTGGCTGTGTGCTGGCACAGACAGGGACAGGGACAAAGATGATGCTGGTGGTTTTGGCTCTCGAGGAAGAGCTGCCCTCTCTGCTGCTGAACATCTCCTGTGCCTGTTTGCAAGCCATGAGGTTGGGCAGCAGTGTGTACAGCTTCTGCTTTCCACTCCCTTCAAACAGGTAATCTAAGAGCTCAGAGCAGCTGCATCCCATGGGAAAGCTGGGTGTTTAATTAGCCACCAGCCTGGGGTTGTGCACTCGCCCTGGGGACTAATTTGCCACCCGGTGTGGAGCACTCACCCCACAGGGGTGTGCTGGGGACAGCCCAGGCAGGTGGTGCTGCTGCTGCACAACCTGAGAGCTCCTGGGCAGGCTGGGAATGTGGAATGGCAAAACGGGCCTCTCCCCTCCTCCCAGCCCTCTCAGAAATGCAAAAATTCACGGCATCTCTCCTTTGTTAACCAGACCAATGTTCTCTTCCCCTCCTTGCCCCGGTAAATATCAGCAGCTCTGATCTGAACCAGCAGCATCTCCAGGGGTTGGGACTGTACCAAACCTGTCTTTCCGTATTCAACAGCCTCTCCCCTAAATCTGACTGCAGACTTGCCTCCTGCAGTCTGGAGAGCCCTCCAAGAAACCCACTCCACGTAGTTCTACTGATTTGTCTCAGTTGCAATTGAAGTCTTTCTGTCTTCTCCCAAGATGGGATTTTTCCAGGCCCAGTGATGTCCCGTGTACTCCATTTATTCCCACACATTTCCTTAGCTTTGTGCTGCAATCTTCAGTCCCTGCTGTTTGCTTTATAGGTCAGCTCACAGCCTGGGCTCTGTGTGCTGAGCAAGCCCAGCATTAACAGCCAGGGCAAAAGGGCCGTGCTGGGGTAGTGTCAGCAACTCTGAATCTGAGCTGAGCTCTTCTTCCAGGCAGATGATAGTGTCCAAATTCAGTGCTTTTCCACAGGCACTGCAGAGCAGTTCTCTTCTAGCTCACATCAGTAGAGAGCAATGTCCCAGGATAATGTTGCCTGCAGAACAGCTCTGGCATAGCTGGGAAGTGCTGAATTACTCCAGCCTTGCACTTCCCTTTCAGTGCTTCTCAGAACTGCACAGTGTTGTGTCCCTACACTGGCACAAACAGTTTGGAGCTCTCCCCTCTCTGCAGAGCTCTCACTGGTACCAGCACCCTCACTGGGGCTGACAGAGGGAGCAGCTTGGACAGACAGCAGGACTATCATGGGGGCAGTTCTGCCTGTGAGGGGACAAACCATCCCTGCAAATATTCAAGAAGCCTGTATCTTTGCTGAATTTTTATTTTTAATCACACATCAGGTCCAGCTCCAGTGCTCCCAATGCCCCATCTCCCCTCATCTCTCTCCCCCAGCCAACTCTGTAATCTCTTTGACATGCATATTCTGTCTAGTGGCTTTTCTTTACAAATGTCCTTTGTGTTTTGATTCCCCTCCTTTGTGTGTGAATTCCTTCTTTTTCTTCCTGCTGCCCTGGTTGTGCTTGCTGGCTGGATCCGGGTGTAATGCTATTAGATTGGGATAATCCATGCTTGGTTTATCTGTGGGACTGTCTCTGAAGATTAGTGAAAACCAACGTTATGAGCTAGATAAAGTGAACTGCTTCAGAAGGGCTCTTCTATCAGTCTGGGGGTGCTCAGGAAAATGACAGCAGATCTTCATTAACCAGATTTGGGGTAATGGCCTGTAATTTACTTGGGCCTCGTTGGGATCCACGTGCCTTGAGGAGGCAGAGCTGCAGTGCAGGACCTCCCCCAGCCTCCTTCTGCAGGACTGGGCAGAACTGAAGTCAGCTTAGTGCAAGCATGGCAGAGTGCCTGTGGAGCATGATTTGTCTGTTGTGTGATTAGGAATTCAGTTTGTTGAGTTTTACAACTGGTGGGTCATCTTGGAATTTGAATTTTTTAATCCGAGGCTTTCCAGTAACTTCCTATTTTAACACTGTCTGCAACACTGTGCCTGGAACATGCTCCAGTCAGATCTATAGAGTTAACTGGACTTTCAACATACCAAATCTAGTAAGAAAAAAGCATAAAATCCTTGTCTGTGCTGTTTTGTTCCTTTAATCCCCTCTGCATGTTGACTCCCTGTGGTGGTTGAGCTTGGGAGAGCACAGCAGGCTGTGGGTGCTGTGGCTGCCAGGCCAGAGCTCTGGAAATAGCACCTGGGAGGACACAGAACTTTGGTTTTCCTGCTCTCCCACCAGGAGCAGCGAGTGTGGGGCTCTTTGGTGGCTCTGGGAGCACTGGGGGCTGTGCTGGGCTGGCTCTGGGAATGGTCTCAGTGCCTGCAGTGAGATCCCATCTCTCCATCTCTCCCACAGGTGTGGAATGTGCTGTGAACATCAATGAGTGTGAGGAGGGGCCCTGCAAGAACGGAGCTGTCTGTGAGGATGGCATTGCTGACTATTTCTGCCACTGTGCCCCTGGCCAGGATGGCACTGTCTGGGGAGGGAAGAACTGCTCTGTGAAGCTCACTGGGTGCCAGACCCACGACTGCCAAAACGAGGCCTTGTGCATCCCCACCTACCAAGCCGAGAGCCACGGCCACCTGTGCCAGTGCCAGCCTGGCTTCTCTGATGCCACATGCTCAACACCAACGACGTTTTCCTTTGCTTCCAGAGGGTATCTCCTCGCTGAGCTGCCCAGGGGCAATGAGAGCGGGAGGGCGGCAGGAGGAGAGCGGCTGCCCAGCGTGTCCCTGCGCTTCCGCACCACCCTGCCCAGCGCTGTGCTCTTTTACCGGGGCCACGGAGCAGAGTTCCTGTTCCTGGAGCTCTGGGAGGGTGTTCTGCACGCAGAGCTGAAGAGGGAGGATGTGGGGTACCCCCTGCTCCTGCAGGGGCCCAGAGTGGATGACGGCCAGTGGCACAAGGTGGAGGTTGTGGTGCACAGCGCCGTGGAGCTGAGGCTCTGGCATGACTCTTGTGAGGCAGGGGTGTGCCTGCAGAGCGCCCCTGTCCCGCCTGGCACTGCCCAGAGCCCACGGGCCTTCTCCAGCCTCTATGTTGGAGGTGCTGAGGATTCAGTGGCCAACAACACACGGAGCCAGCAGGGCTTTGTGGGCTGCCTGGAAGACCTGCAGGTGGATGCAGAAGCCGTGCTGCCGGCGGATCTGCCGCTGGGAGAGTCGTCCGTGGTGCGGCCGGGCTGTGACCGCACAGAGTGGTGCCTCTCCCAGCCCTGCCTGCACGGGGGGCTCTGCGTGGACCTCTGGGCGACCTTCAGGTGTGACTGTGCCAGGCCTTACGGAGGCCCAGCTTGCTCACATGGTAAGTGCCACGGCATCCACACCTGCCAGCTCCAGAGGTGCTAGAGAAGCATTGATGTCAGCTCTGGAAACAGTATTTTCTACTTGACCAGGGGCAAACTAAAGCAAAAGCCTCTATGAATAAAATTCTCCTTGATCCCTTTCCTGCTCCTGCAGGAATGACTGGCAGTTTTGTGGTGTGTGTTATTCCTGGTCGAGCCAGAGGCTCTGACTTGCCCTTTGTGACAGATCTGTGTGAGTGCAGGGCCAGGGAAGTTGTTTTACTGGGAAAAGTTCATCTTGAGCTTCTGAGTTGAGGATGAATAGGAATGTATTTCTTTATACATAAACCACAAAATGTTAAAGGAAGCTCTTTGACAATTTTGAGTTAAAATTGTATTTATAACTCAATACAAGCTCCTGAAAGGCTTGTACTAGTATTGTTCAAGTTTTTTGTTTCAATTCTGAGCATGTTACTGCTGTTACCAAGTTTACAAGTTTGAAGAGCAGCTCTGTGGCTTACAAGTCCTTGAGTAAATCTGCTGGGTTGGCAAGGGCTCTGCTAGACTCTCGTGCTCCTTGGGTGCTTGAATTCCTGCCCTCCAGAGAAAGCCAGGACACATTCACCTACTTAGTTTCACAGACGTTTGGGGAGGAGTATTGTTACCCTGACACAGGTTGAAAACATTGAGAAGAAAGATTTGCCCCCATTCCTAAGGAGCTGCAGCTCAGAACATCCCTGTGCCAGCTGCATTCCCTCTGTCTCTGAGCTGATGGGTGTTTCTTTTCTCTTCCAGAGCGCCCAGCAGCCACCTTTGGCCTGGAGAACTCCACCAGCTTTGCCTCTTTCACCCTTTCTGACAGCCTTGGTGCAGACTTCAACATCTCCTTCTTCCTGCGGAGTCGGAAGCCCCACGGTTTGCTCCTGCAGATCGGGAACCAAACGGGCCCCGGCCTCACCATCTACCTGAGGGACGGCCAGCTGAGGGTGGAGGTGCCACCCACAGACACTGTCACCTTTCCAGAGGATGTGGTTGATGGCAGGAGACATTTGGTAGCTCTGTCTTTCCAAGGAGGCACTGTTGGTGCTCAGCAGTGGGACACACACGTGGAGCTGGGACAGCTCGTGGCACAGCCTCTGCCAGCTGGTTCTGAAGTGTTTATTGGGGGCCACCCCGACCCAGACAGTGCTGAGCTGTGGGGGGGCTACTTCAAGGGCTGTTTGCAGGACATCCAACTCAACAACCACCAGATACAGTTTTTCCAGGCTGAGAACTACAGTGTGCCACAGGAACTCAACGAGACCCAGACTGCAAACCTTGTGAATGGCTGCATCTCCGATGACACCTGCAAGGTATGTGATGTCTCTCGTTTGTCTCTGTGAGCACTTCTTTGCCAAATTGCTGGAGCTCCTGTAGGTCAGTGGTGGGCACAGGGAGAAGCAGGG
This sequence comes from Lepidothrix coronata, assembly GCF_001604755.1. Taxonomy (NCBI): domain Eukaryota; kingdom Metazoa; phylum Chordata; class Aves; order Passeriformes; family Pipridae; genus Lepidothrix; species Lepidothrix coronata. Next base: position 5,963,014 of record NW_016690208.1, read on the forward strand.
GCTCAGGAATTTCTTGTGCAGAGACCCTTGTGCTTCCTTCACTGCTGTTGAGTTGCTATTTCATTTCCCTTCTCTCTTAATTCAAATGCTGCTCATACTCATCTTTGTTGTCACAATTCTACCAAATTCTCTTCGACCTAGAGATGAATTATGCTGCCCCTAAATTCCCCCATTTTGTTTTTCAGTCTGAGCCATGTCAGAATGGTGGCAGATGCATTGTCACTTGGAATGATTTCCATTGCAGCTGTCCAGCAAATTTCACTGGGAAATTTTGTGAAGAGAGAGTCTGGTGTGAAAGTGACCCTTGTCCTGAAGCCACCACCTGCATAGACGTTGTAGCAGGATATGTGTGTAAGTTCTGTTCCCCTGCTGGTGTGTTGGTAAAATCCCTGATGTTCCCTGGGTAGGATCAATGTTCCTTGTTTGTGCTGTTGAAATAAATACAAACACACGCTGCAAAAACGAGTGGTGCCCAGGGCCACACTCCTGCAGCAGCACAGGCTCTGTGGGTTCACCCCGGGTGGGACAGAGCACAGCTGGTTCTGTGCCTGTCACCTGCCCTGGCTGTGTCACTCTTCTGACTCAGGGGAATAGTGGGATTTTTGTGCAGTGAGACTGACAAGTAAAAATTACTACACAGAGCTGGATATTATTCCCAGAGGTGTGACTGTAAACAGGAAGAGCTTTAGGGATGCAGCAGCTCGGGCTGTAATCCTGCTCACACTAAGCTTACGAGGTTCTTAGGGAGGGAACCTGCCAGGAGTGTGCCATTGGTCTGTCTCAGACATGACACTAACTGTCTCAAATCCCTCATGCTCTACCCCTTTATTTATAGGTCTGGCTAATGCAACATTTAATAGTAACTCTGCCATTGAATTTACCACCAACACATCAGTGACCCTGAGCAGCTTCCACATGGATTTCAGGACCAGGGATGAAGATGCTGTTTTGCTCTGGGCTGTGGAAGAGGTGGATTCCCTGCAGGTAGCCATCAGGAACTCCTCCCTGCTTGTGACCATCAGGAGTGGGAACAGCATCGAGGGTGTCACCTTCCAGAGCCCGCAGCCGGTCACGGACGGGGCCTGGCACTCCATCTCCGTGTCCATGGAGGAGCCGGCCGCGCCCTCCTCCCGCTGGCTGCTCCGGCTGGATGGGGCAGGGAACGTGACCCTGCAGGGCAGCGCCGGGAACTTGGACTTCCTCAAGAACAACGTGCTGGTCGTGCTGGCCGAGAACTTCACGGGCTGCCTGGGGCAGGTGCAGATCGGGGGGCTGTACCTGCCCTTCCCGGCCCCCCGGCCGTACCCCCAGCCCGAGCAGTTCCTGCAGGCTGGGGGTGGCCCCGTCCCGCTGGGCTGTGCCGGGGCCGACGTCTGTGCCTCCAGCCCCTGCCTGCACGGGGGCACCTGCCACGACCTGTTCGACGCCTTCCGCTGCGCCTGCGGCGCGGGCTGGGGGGGGCGGCGCTGCCAGGACAACCTGGACGACTGCCAGCCCAGCCCCTGTGTCCACGGGGACTGCAGGGATGCCGTGGCAGACTTCCAGTGCGAGTGCTTCCGGGGCTTCATCGGGAAGAGGTGTGACATCAACGTGGACGACTGTGTGCGGCACCAGTGCCTGAACGGGGCCACCTGCGTGGACGGGGTGTACGGCTACTCCTGCAAGTGCCCCCCGCAGTTCTCGGGGCCGCGCTGCGAGTAAGTGCTGGGCTGCTGTGCTGGGGCTGCTCTGCTGTGCTGGGGCTGCTCTGCTGTGCTGGGGCTGCTCTGCTGTGCTGGGGCTGCTCTGCTGTGCTGGGGCTGCTCTGCTGCAGCAGCCCCAGAAACACGGTGGTTTTACTTTGGGACCACTCAAAGTAAATGAGGAAAATTTTTCATTGCCAGTATCTGGTAGGTGAAGCACCTAAACTGTGCTGTCCAGATCCAAATCCTCACTGATGGGACTCAGCCCTGTACAGGATAAGGATCCTTCCTTCTGGTGTGGGTTATCCCCATGCTGTGTTTCAGAGCTGTTTAAAGGGCAAGTTCTCTAGTCTGTTGTCACTTCCCTCTAGTGTTCCCCAAGAAGTCCATCTTCTCTGGGACTTGACTTCCCTCTGCCATATTCCTGTATTGATTTAAAAAACAAAACAACTTGTGCAGGTTCAAATGGAACATGGAGATGAATGCTCATATGGCTGAGCTTCAGTTATCTGACCCTCCCAGGTTGAATTTCCTGTTGTTCCTGCTGTGTTCTGGTGCAGTTATCTGGTACTGGCATTATCCTTCCCAGGCCTGGCCGTGCTGCCGTCGGGCATTCCAGCAGTATCCTGTCCCTGATTGTATTTCCATCAGCAAGAACAGGCAACTGTCTGAAAAAAGCCCTGGTACTGACACAGCTCCTGCATATTCTCTGGGCATGCTCCCAGTAATACTCTGATATTAAGGAAGATTTCTGAGACTCCTCCTCTCCACCTGTGTCAAAGTCCTTCCTAGAAACACCAGTGACTGTTCTTAGGACCCTCTGCAGCCCTGTCCCCCCTGAGCCCGGTACACCCTGCCCTTCCCCAGTCCTGGCTGCTCCAAAGGCTGTCCCTTCTCTCCACAGGTGGCCGTTCCCACCCCAGCAGTGTGGCAAGAACTTCACGTGTCTGAACGGCGGCCGGTGCGTCACGGAGAGCTGGGGAGCCAACTGCTCCTGCAAGCCCGGCTTCACCGGGAGGAAGTAAGTGCTGCTCTGGGGGGCTGCAGGGAGCCAGAGCTCTGGCTCCTCCTCGGGGGAGGGTCACAGGCCCCACCCTCTCCTATGTCCCTGTGCCCATCAAAGGGCTGCTCCTGAAGTGTGCGCCAGCCGTTCCCTTGAGCAGAGGGAGCCCTGAGATCGTCCTGCTGCCAACACCAGGTTTTGCAGCAAGAACTGTGTCCAAGTAGTCCTTGTGCTTTGTGAGAATTCACTACCAGTGCTGGTGACCTGTGCTGGCCCCAGTGCCACAGAAACCACAGCAGGAGGGTTGGTGTGAAGGGGGGAAATGTCATGTTGTTGAACCCTGGAGAAAGCACCTGAAAAAGATATAACAGGCACTTTTCAAGTAAAGGAGGCTTTTTTAGACTGTACGATCTTGTGTCCTGTGGCACAAGAATATAAGTGACAATTCTAACACCCTTTTCCTTTGCAGCTGTCAAATCAATATCAACGAGTGCGAGCCCAACCCGTGCCAGAACGGGGGCACGTGCCAGGACTCGGAGAACAGATACGAGTGTGTGTGCAGCGCCAGCTACACCGGCGAGCGCTGCGACATCAACGTAAGCACCGCCCTGCGCTCTGAGCGGGGAGGAGCCGGGCCCTTAAACACCGGGAGCGGGGAGGAGCCGGCCCGGGCCGTGGGCTGCGGGTGCTGGGGATCTGTCCCTGCACAGGGAGGGAGTCAGATGGGACCAGAGAGTCCTGAACTGGGAAATGGTTTTTTCCCTGCAGTGCTGCTGTGTGTTGGTCTCCAGCACACAAACAACTGCAGCAAACACTTCTCAGTGTTTGCACGTGCTGCCATAGGGCTTTTGGGGTTGTCTCTGCACATTTCCATAGATTTCACAACTCTTTGGACAGTAATCCAACTACTGCAGTTGGCCCAATTTCCAGGAGAATGGAATTTCAGTTGCCATTTGGTCTTGCATGAGAGTTACAAAGATCATCCGAGTAGCAATGGATGTGTTTGGAGCAGGGAAGTGGGATGAAGTGGGGCTAAAAGTGGTTCAGGTCCGAGTTCAAAGCTGTGTCCTGTCCCTGAGCCGCTGCCCCCAGGCCCGGCCCTGCTGTCCCTGTGTGTCTGATCCCAGTGTCCAGGGGGCTGGGATCCTTCCTGCAGGGGGCTGGGACCCTCACCTTGCTTCCTCTCTGTACAGCTGTTGCATGGACAGGCCGCTTGTCTGGTAACCTGGGAATGTACTAACCCATCCTGCATGGAAAGGGCCGCGTGCCAGGCGGGGGTTGCTGCTGTTGCTGTTCCCGAGGGCTCTGTAACACATGCCAAGGTCACCTTGACATTTCCAGTTTGCATGCACAGACTCCTTCAGGCATCTCCATCCCTTCTGTCCCAGGACACTTCTTGTTGATTCCTTTATTCATGTTCATCACCACCTTGCTTTTTGCAGAACTTCTTTCCTTCCCCTCTGGCCAGGCCGTGGTGGGCAGGGAGGGGACTGGGGCTGTTTGCCCTGGGGACAGCCAGAAGGGACAGGGTGGCAGCTGAGCTCTCCTGCTCTCTCCCCCTCCCACAGCAGCAGCACAAGCACAGGCAGGGGCTGCACTGCTGGGCTGGACTAACCTGCATGCTCTGCAAAGCCAGAACTAACCCTGCACTGCACTGGGGTCTGGGCAGGCTCGGGGCATCAACCAGAACTTCAGGCATTTGGAAGGGGCAAAAGGACTTGCAGGTCCTCTGGGAATGTTCCTTCTGTGCTTTGTTGCGTGAGAACAAACTGAATGGCATCCAGAAGCTGTAACTAATCCAGCTGGAATTGTTTTGGTTTGCAAGGTGGCAGATACATTGTTAGCAATAAGAAATATTTCATATTTTTAGGCGTATTGTAATTTTAAAACTTTCTTTCATGACAGAAATTCCACAGTTGTTTTAGTTCTTTGTTGTTGTCTTCCATACCATCCTTAATTCCACCAGAATCTAAAGAATTCTCATTTCTCTTCTCAGTACTTGGGCCTTTTATCATCTCCATCTCCCATATATGTCCTGACCTTTTTAACATCTTCCCCTTCCTGCTGCAAGTTTTCTTCAAGCCTCTTCCACAGTTTAACAGCCAAATCAGTTTTCTGCCTTGCCATTAGATGCATAATTGAACTCTTTTTCCCCCGTTTGGGGAAATTTTTTTGCGTTACTGAAAATTTACATTGCTCTCCATTAACTTTATATTTTTTTGGCAACACTGGTCAGATCTTTGCCAGTGGCACCTGTGTATTTTAGTCTGGTGTTGGTAAGGAGGCCCCTTTAAAGCCTCCCAGTGTGGATGCTGAGTGTACTGGCATTTTCATCTTAAGGGGCTGTCCCGGTGTGAAAAAGTGCCTTATTTTTGCTTTTCTAATAGTCTTTTTCCCTCTAATCTGACCGTTTGGGTCAGCTGTTGCAGTTATTGTAACCACTGGGGTTTCATTGTCTCTCCATTAATTTCTTTTACAGAAAGGGACTCCAGGTGCTCTCTTCCCCTCCCCACTAATTGAAGTAGCTGTCCCTGTAGCCTGTGGCTCTTTGCTGCTCCTCAGCATTGGGCTCATATTCATGATTCTCACGGCAAGGAAGAGGCGCCAGTCCGAGGGGACCTACAGCCCGAGCCAGCAGGAGGTGGCAGGAGCTCGGCTGGAGATGGACAGTGTGCTAAAGGTGCCACCCGAAGAGCGGCTAATTTAGGCCCTGCCGGGACAAGGAGATGCACCTGCAAGGTCTGCTCGGACCTTGAGCTCTTCCCAGCATTGCAGCAGCAGATCCACCCCATCCCAGTTTCCTTAAGGCCTGGGCACGACGACATGGACGTTCCGTACGAGGCAGCCGCTGCCTGAGGGAGCTGCCCCGGCTGGCCCGGCCACCCCGGGGCTCCCAAGGAGCCTCTGCCCTCCCTCCTGCCCGGCCCTGGGCACGGGGCAGGTGCTGGAGTTGCTCTGGCTCCATCCGCTGCCAGGCAGAGGTGGCCCCGTTCAATCTGCTTCCCAAGGCAGGGAGGAAGGAGCCCTGGGCAGGCTCAGCTCTGGGCCCTGCTCAGGAGCTGTGGGGAGGGGGCTCACGGCTGGTTTGTGGAACTGTTTGTGGCCTTTGCCAACAGCTGAGAAACACTCCCAACTCTTTCAGCTCAGGTGTGTGAGGTTCTCAGTCTTCAACAGCAACAGCAGCTGTGACCTCCTGCCCTGTGACAGCCCCTGTGTTACAGGGAATTGTCAGGAATTACAGCAGTCCTTGTACAAATCCATGTGGGATGACGTGGTGCTGTTAGACATTCCCACGGTACCGTGCAGGGAAGGTGCAGGCAGCGCTCCGGGGCCTTGGGGCAGTGCTGGAGCTGCCACGTGCTGGACTCTGGGGGGGTGTGTGGAGGGGAGAGGGGAGCAGGAAAAGGGTCACCAGCCTGCCCTGCATTCCTTGGGCCCTGTGTGACAGGAGGGGACAGGGAAGGGGGGAGCTCCTGGCCTGCAGAGCTGTCGGTGCAGCTGCAAGGGAGGTGCTGGGCCTGGGGCTGAGGGCGGTGAGAGGCCGTGAGGGGAAGCTCTGAGTAACTCCCTGTTCTACCACAGCAGCGAGTGTGGGCTCACCTCAGCCACTCCTCCGTGGTGGGAGCCGTGGGGGCGGCGGGGGCTGCCCTGCTCCTGGTGGTGTTGGCAGCCACGGCCATCGCCATGAAGAGGAGGAGAGCGACGCAGGGCACCTACAGCCCCAGCCGGCAGGAGAAGGACGGGGCTCGAGTGGAAATGTGGAACGTCATCAAGATGCCCCCGACAGAGCGGCTCATCTGAGCCCGGGTCACCACGGCCGTGTCTCCTCGGAGTCCCTGGGAGCTGCTGCAGCCCCTCTGTGTGTGCAGGACAGGCCTGGCTCCAAAGCTGCTCCCCCGCTGCGCCTGCTCCCACCGCAGGGCATCACTGCACACACAGTGCGGGTTAAACTGCTTGGGCAGGAGCAGCAGGGGGAGGAAACGACCCTTTGTGGAGGGGCTGGGGAGGAGAGGGGGGGAGGGGACCCAGACCCAGGGACAGAAGCGGGAGCTGTCACAGCCAGGGCCCCTGGGCTCCCGCGGGCACCGGGGGTCGGAGCCACAGGGGCTGTCACTGCCCTGCAGGCAACAGAAAAAACACCCTACAAGTAAGTGAGGCAGGTCCAGTTAATGGGGATCGAACCACTGCATTCAGAAATAATGTGAATAATATGGTCGTTTCAAAAAACATGTGCCTGTGGCTCCTCTGCAAGGCTAAGCCAGGTGAGTGAGTGGTGGGAAATCCTTCCCAGAGCTGCTGCTGCCCCTCCCTGTCTGGGCACTCCCTGGCTGTACATCCCACTGTGCTGGACAGGGCTGCTGGAGCTTTCCTTGAGACCAGACCAAACCACAGGAGTATCTGAAGTGCCTTTCTGAGCCTGAGTTGCCAGTTACAGTTTAACTTTGTGAAAGGAGGATGTTTCTGTGTAGAACAACTGAGCATCAAGTAGTACCTGCTGGGTGAGGAGGGGAGAAGGAAATAGTTGTAGATCCTACCTCTGTGGACAGACAGTTTGGGCTTGTCAGTACAGGGGAGTGGTGCTTAGTGAGCCAAACTAGTGCCCTTTGACCCAACCAGGGTTGGTGTTGTAGTGACACAACATTCACCTTCCACTGCCCCGAGAAGGGCTTTGATTCTGTGGCTTCTCCTCTGTTACTGCTTTAGCTGCTGAATGTGCTTTTCTTCTTCATATAAAACACCTGGCAGAGCCTGTGGCAGGAAATGCAGCAGAGCAGCACAGGTGAGGTCTGAAGTCAGTAGTGTTTCAGGATAATCACTGCAACTATCAATGAAGAATATTTTAGAACACAGTGTCTGCTTTTTAATCTCAAAAATACTGTTAGTAAGCAGGGTGGGAACCTGCCCACTGTAGCTCGTTGCCACCAGAAGAAAAGGCTGATTATTCTGGTACACTTTTGGGTTTATTTATTTTTTTTACTTTGACTGTAAATGTTTCTAGTTCCAAGCAAAGGGAAGAGCACAGAACTACTGACCAGGTGTGAATGTTTAAGAACAGGTGTGTCTGCTAAGAACAGGTCTCTGCACTGAGGCGGCTGCTGAGAGAAGAATGAAAATGTTTGAAAATAGAAAAAAATGAACGAGTGGGAGATGATATTTTGTCTCCAAGCTCATGTTCCCTCTAATACTGAGGAGGAGTTAAAAGAACAAGTGGTGATCCCACCCGGCTGTGTTTGGGAAGCAGCTGGATGTGGTAGTGCCAGAGATGCCCTGACTGCAGCTGGGAGCTGGGTCCTGCTTGCATTTGTGTACTGGCAGTGATGCTGCTGTCACTGCCCACGGGACTGGTGTGCTCTGTGCTTCCTCCAGCTCTGCTCAGGGAGCCCCAGCACCCTCTGAGAGCAGAGACAGGGCCCTGTCCCAGCCCCCCTGGCAGTGGGATGTGGGGAGGGGGTGAGGGGGTGTCCCAGCAGTGTCTGTGCACAGGAGGCTCCAGCAGAGCCCTCCTGGGGCAGCAGCACTGAGGGAGCCCGGGCTGGGCTGGGCACAAACAAGAGCTGCCCTCGGCCCCAGGGTGTCCCCAGGTCAGGGCAGGGGGTCACTGGCACAGCCCTGGGGTCCCCTGTGCTGGAGGCAAAGGTTGCTGTGGTGTCTCCAGCCCATCCCGAGCTGGAATGACCCAGGGCAGGCTCAGGGTCTGGGGCTCCTGCCAGGACAGGTCCTGCTGCTCCACCCCACAGGTGGGGTTCAAACCACAGGAAAAACAGGAGCAGGGGCTGAAAGAACCCCTGTTCCTCCAGGTGTTTTGGGAACACCAGCCCTGTGTTCTCAGCTCACTGAGCTACTGCAAGGACAGGGCACAAAGCCCAGCCCGGGCTCTGTCTGTGCCAGGCAGCAGCTCCTCAGGGCAGCAAAGCAGCTGCTTGGATTTCGAGCACCCAAAGCCAGTAGTAGCAAAGGTGTTAAAATCCTCTTGTCAGTGTCTTGAGCATTTCTGCAAAATAATTTATGGAGGGTTTGGGTTTTTTTCAATAATGAACTTTCTTTTGATATTTAATTTTTGAATATATTTTTTCACAAAATTGGACTTGCTGTAGTTAATGATCATGATCCTGATTTCTTTTGTAACTGTAAATTTTATAATTTGTATATAATTAGAATGTCCTTCATCAGAAATTTACAATAAAATTTGGTTAAAACCAGAGCTGGTTATGCTGAGTTGTGGCTGTTTTTCCCACAAACTCCAGAGAGGTTTGGTTTTCTTTTTTTTTTTTTTTTAAATAAACTTATTCCTAAGGGCAGCTAAAATAAGAGAAATGGTACCAAACACAAAGTGGGGAGAGGAACATGGACAGAGTTGAGGATAATGTCTCTGATGAATAGTATCAGGAACACTGATTTAGTGAAAACATCAAAAATCCTTCTATGTCAGACCTAGAGCTGGTTCCCAGCCTGGCCTGCTCTCCCAGACAAGCACTGTTAGGAATGAATCGTGTTAGGAATTCCTGAGTTTAAATAAGACAAAACCCCCTCAATACTGCCCTAGGGAGAGTTTGATTTCTTTATTACGCGACACCCAAAAATCTCCTGCTTGCAAACCCTATTCCAGAAATGAGGAAAGTCCCAAACTCCTTGTCCTCAGAGGATCTCAGAGGTGCAAAATAAAGTGAGGGTGATAAATGCCATTTCAGTGCAATGTTAATTCTCTTCAGTGCCTCAAAACTGACTTAGAAAATGATCCAAGTGCTTGTCCAAAACTCAGTGGCATAAAATGATCCATAATATGGACAAAGTAACCAGAGATGGACATGAACTGCAGTGGGACTGAGTGGATTTAAACATCTGTACTGGGCTTCCTCAGTGTCTGATCCCTGTGTGACATTAACAGTTCTAGCACAGAGCCTGTGAAGGCAGGACTGACTGTCCAGTGCCCATTCACATCCACCAGGAGCCAGAAAGTTTGATCATCCAGCTCACAGCAAAGGAGCTCTGAAATTCCACACTGAATTATAGAACATTCATAGTCTGAACTGTAAAAAATAAAATGGAACTGTTATCTTAGACTTTAAATATTTTACTATGCAATACTAAACCCATCTGTCTTCCAACACAAAAAGAAAATACAAATCCGAGGGAATGGCTTGTCAGAGGAACAGCACTGTACAGAAACAGAATATTCCTGGAATTCTGTGGTCTCTCCCAAGCCGGTGCCATTTCAGCTGTTGAGAATATTTTTCTTTTGTACTGCCCAGACCCGAATGCACAGACAGCCATTCCCATTCCCCAGAGTAAGAAAACTTCCAAGATTACATGAATAAAATAGATACACTGGAAATCAGGTAAAGCTTTACAAGGATTTCCCCACGTGTCCAAGGTGATTTCCTTTGGCCAAGGCTCCGTGGTGACGATTCCCTCTGTGAGTGACAGCTTTACACCCCAGTGTCCCAGACCCAGCCCAGGACAGCACCTCTGCAGTGAGGCAGGAGGAGCAGAGACAGCCCTGCAGGGTGCTGGGGGTCTCCCCAGAACTCCACTGGTGCAGAGGGGGCTCCCAACACCCCGTGGGACATGCCCTGTCCTTCCCTTTCCCTTTCCATGTCCCGGGAGCAGCACACGGCGGGTCCAGCCCGGGGGGCTGAGGGGTCCCAGCCCTACAGGGCAGTGCTAGGGGTGTCCTGCTGCCCCCCTGGATCCCCCTCTGGGACACCCCCAGCACCACCTCCCACTACACCTGGGGAGCTGGGAACTCTGGGACCCCCCATTCTGCCCTGTCTTTGTAATAATCAAGTAAGATATTGTTACATTCCATTCCTATACTGCCATTTATATTATTGACAGATAATATTAAGATACACATATATAAGAACTAGGATACTCTTTATGGCCTCTATTTTCTGATGTATTAAACAAAAACAAACTTAAAAAAAAACCCCAAAAACCAAAAAACAATTGCTGGTGTTTCCAGTTTCCCAACAGAGACGCAGGACCAAACCCCGAGCAGCTGCTCTGTGCTGTGGTTTTGAGGCAGCAGGGCCTTGGGACAACTGTGCCCCTGCAAGCCCCGGAGTCAAAGCCCCATCCCACAGCACCACCTAAAGAGCTTCTGGGTTCCAAGACAGGACAAAGGAGACCCTGATGGATTAATTTAGTGCAGCCCACAAGCCAGGTTTGTTTGCTGCACTTTGCCTGTGGAAACAAAATAATATTGTCTTTCTATGTGTAGTGCCAGAAAAACTGAGGGCCATTCCCAGAGGCAGGAATGAGCCCCAGCACAGTGTGTGCCATGTGCTAAGGACTCAAAACACAGGGAAGGAGTAACTCCTGCATCAGTAGAACTGCCTGAAAAGCTGTGTGTGGAAAACCCAACCCAGCCCCCTTCCCTTCACGCTTTGGTCAGTGCAGGAATCCCGGGTTTGTGGTGGGGAGGGAGGGAGCCGTGACAGGGACGGGGACAACGGGGGACTCTGGGCAAAACCCCCTCGTGTGTGAGTTGCAGCTCAGTGATGGTCCTGCAGCTGTCCTGGCTCAGCCTTCTGTAAAAGAAATGCTTGGTTTATGCTGGCTCAAAAAAACCAAAACCCCTCTGTCACTCCCAAAGGGACACCAAGGCCATCGAGTGTCACTCAAAGGTTTCCCATCGCTTTCTGAGCTGTTCCACCTTACCTGGCGTGGGTGACACGTCCTGCTTGGTCTTTTTTAACAGATCTTCAAATGGATCTTTTGTCTCCTCAGACTTTGAGGACAGTAACACTGCCTCCAAGCCCTTGGCTGGCCTGGCAGGGAGCAGAGGGGGTTCATTGGCCAGGAGAGCCAGAGCCTGTTTGGGATCTACCTTGGTGCTGGCCTGGCCCACCTGTAACGTTGGGGGCTTGGGGGGCCCGCTGGGACACGCTGCCTGCAGGGAACTGGCTGCAGAAGGGCTCTGCAGGAGCAGGGAACCAGCTGCTGGCACAGCTGGAGCCTGGCTGAACAGGTTTGGCATGGACAGAGTTGACAGGTTGGGCTGAGGTCTCTGTGGTGGGTAGAAGCCACCGGGTGTTATGAAGCTGGAGCTGTAGGCGTGACCTAGGGAGGGGGTGAAGGAGCCCCTCGGGGGTCTGACCAGGGACACTGGAAGGGCTCCTGGCAGTGTCTGGGTGAAGGGATTAGGGGATGCCTGTAGAAAAGGTGGTGGGGCTGGGGAAGGGTAGCCCAGGGGCTGGACAAATGGTGCAGCTGGAGGAGGCACAAAGTCACTTCCCCCCAGGCCAAAGGCAGCCGTGGGGGCCGGGCTGTGCAGGCTGGGGGGCCCTCGCGGGGCCCGGCCCTCCCAGCCCGCCGTTCGCAGCGGGTCCAGCAGGTCCAGCAGGAAGTCACTGTCCTTACCTGCACCTTCTGCCTGCACCTTGACAGGCTGGAGCATCTCGGCAGCACTGCCAGCACTGGACAGCAGCTGAGATGGGTGAGGGCAGTAATTCCCAGACTGCTGGATTTCAGGCTCTAAGGACACGTGTCCCGCTCCAAAGGGCTCCGGGATAAGATCAGAGACCCGGCTGGGAGTGGGGAGGGTCTCCCCTGACCCCGCTGCAGTCTGGTGCTTGGACGCCCGGGGTGCTGGTGGTGGTGGCACTATCCCCAGTTCCGGAGTCTTTCTTCCCTGTGGCCTCGGAATGGTGATGTTCCCTTGAATGGCAGGATTGGATTCATCCTTCTCTGTGGGAGCCAGACCACTGTCCCTGCTCCGGGGTCTCCTGGTGACTGGGGGCATGTTTCCCAGGGCACTCAGGGACCTTTCTGGTGAGCTCTGGGAATACTTGGTGGGAATGGCCATATCATCATGGCCCATACTCCACAGCTTGTTGTAGGGGTGGGACAGCTTCATGGTTGGCACAATCCTGCTCCTCTCGGACACACCCAAGTCCATTCTCTGCAAGAAAGCATCAGAAATGTAACTTTGACTGCCCAGAACACATATTATTATTATTATTATTATTATTATTATTATTACTACTACTACTACTACTACTACTGAGATATACTCAACAACACAAAGAGGTTCCCCACGGGCTGAGGGAGGCTCAGCCCGGGTTGTGCAGCCCCAGCCCTCAGACCTGGTAGTCGAAGGTGCAGCGCTGCTCCGCCTCCTCCGCAGGCACCCGCAGGTCTTCCAGGCTCTTGGCTTGGCTCAGAGGCTGAGGCTGGGACTCCACCTCTAGGTTTGGGAAGATGTCCTGCAGGAGGTTGATGTCGGTGGCCGTGCTGGCGAGCAGGGGGCTGGGGGGCAGCGGCTCCCGGGGTCTCTCGGGGCTGCCCCGCTCCGGCTCCTCCCCATCCGCGCTGTCCGACTCCTTGAGGGCGCGGTACGGCTGGGGCCTGGCAGGGACAGACAGCACGGTGGAAAGGGCCATCTCTGAAATGTTTTTGTGATAAACACTATTCCTAAGGAGCTGGGTGAGTTACAGAAAGCTCCTGGTGCCCGATCCGGCCCAAGAGCCCACACAGGGCAGGATGTGGGCAGTGCCCCTGGGCAGGGGGACATGCAGAGGGGCCCTGGCACCCGGGGTGTTCAGGCAGGCAAGGCCCGGTGGAAGTGCTCAGAGGGAAGCTGTGCTCATGCAGGTACAGCCAGGCCGGGCAGGGAGCTCTGGGGGCAGGGATAACGGCTGCCAGCTCTCCATGCTCCCCTCAGGCCGGGCATGGCCTGTGTTTGCAGGCACTTCCAGCCTCCTGCTCTGAGCCAACTCAGCACACAACATAATTCAGTGTTTTCCTGCAATAATTGGGAACACTGTGCAGAGTTCCAATGATTTCACTGGTGTCATCTTATCAAGAAACAGCACAATCCATTATGGAGACACCTCCTTTACATTCCTAGCCCAGGCTGAGTTAGCAGGATGCTTCTCTTGCACAAACCTCAGCAAAAAAAATGAACCAGCACATTTGCATTTTGGTGTGTACAGAGAACAGCAGCACGATGTGCATCCAATTAATAACAGCAAGTGCCACACATGGCTGTGGGGATTGGCACTTGACTGGCAGCTGGTTGTACTGTGGCATTTAAACAAGCTTTCAATTAAAAGAAAATATTTGTGAGACCTGCAAAAACAGATCCTATGGAAGAACCCTCCTCCTCTTTCCATATTTTATCATAATGCATCTATATCATGCAAATTCCCAAAGAGCCCAGCTCACTGCACTCCCAGCACACACAGCAGGCACAGCCAACCCCAGGAGTGTGAGACTGCAGGTACAAGGCAGACACTGATGGGACATGGCCTTGGGAAGGGGGATCTCAAACCCTGGTCGTGCCTTCAGTCTCACCTGTGTGCTCTGCACTGAGTCACACTGCAAACCCCCTGAGCAACGTTCTGCAAACAGGACTGGCCTCCTCCACCCCAAACATCATAGGGGAACATTTTTGTGACCCTTTACTACTGAACCTCCCCATCCCACCCACCTGCAGTCCCGTCCCTTCCCGTCAGCCTGACCCTGCCCTCTGCAGCACACACTGGATGTCAGGACCTGCAGACCCCCTGTCACACTGGAGCCTCCCTCTCCAGCCTGGTCCAACCAGCTGTGGCCAGCAGGCTCCAGCTGCTCCAGTGGGACCGGGATCCACCTTCCAGCTCCTGAACTGCCTGGATCTGGCACCACACGGATTTCTGAGGCAGTGGCTCACAGTGCCCTGGAACCTCTTCTGCAGGTTCTGGTCAAGCCAGTGACTGCATTTGTTAAACTGTACCACAAGTTCCAGTTCAAAAGGTGGATACAAACAAACCCCACAAACCTCCTGTTCCCTGTGTAATTGTCAGTCTGTACCCACTGCCCTGGGAGGACACGTGCACGGGGAGTCCCCAGGGATGTGGGACCTGACAGACCAGAGGCTGGGATCAAACAGGTGACGCTGGAGAAGGCTGGTTACTGCCCTGAACCAGGGCTCACAGGACAACCAAAAAACACCGGAACAAGGCTCACAGGACAACCCAAGATCACAGTAGCACCGCACAAAGAAGAGTGGCAGAAGGCCTGGACAGGAGCACGAGCAGCACGTTGGAACAAAGGACAAATGGCAGGGGGACATCCCACAGAGCTCCAGTAGGCTGTGGGCTGCTGCAGTGGTTCATGCAGGAGGATGCTTTTGCATGCTGCTCAACACCAAAACAAACAAGCAGGAGAGATGCTGGACATTCACCAAGCACTGTAAAGAGACCACAGGAGCATTCCCAAAATGCCAGTACAGGAGCAGGCACCCTGAGCAATGCAAAACCCACTGTTGGCAGCCGGCACGAGCACAACCAAAGAGTAAAGGATAGACCATTCGAAAGGAGCGGAGAAGAAAAAGTTTTCAGAGAAGCCAGAGACAGGATCCTCTTCCTGCTGAAACTCATCATCAGAGGAGTCCTCCGAGAGGAAGACAGTATAGTGTCGCATGGGCTTTACCAGGCTGGGGACAGGAAGAGAGAAGGCAGTTACCGAGTGCTTGCAGCTCCTGAGGAGAGAACCCGAGACCTGGAGGCTCCAAACCCCCCTGAACTGGCTGCCTGCACTGCCCAGGACTCACAGGGGCACAAACCACAGCTCTGCTACACAGGCCAGGGTGCCATGGGGTCGGGAAGGGCCCTGTGAGCTGCAGTCACAGCACAGTGCAGAGGTGCCACACAAACCCATCTCCCACCACATTCCCTGGTGTTGGGCATCTCCTTGTTCTTCAGACACACGGCTCGGAGCTCTGGCTGCAAGCAAACACCCATCACATCTCCCTGCTGCTCCACAGACACTTACACTGGCATTAGCCTGGCATCCACAGGAGCTGACTCCAGGTATCAGTTCCTACCTGTACCTGTTTTTCATACTAAAACTGCTTCACTCTAGAATAAAATCAAAACTGCCCAAGGATGGATATGAAACATCCAGTATACGTTTCTTTCCTCTCTGGTAAACTGAAAATCATTTCTTAAAGATTAGCTCAGAAAAGGAGAAGTTGGACACTGCCACTGCCAATGAATGTTTATTCGCAATCAGGACAGAGCTAATTAATACAAGGTCTCTAACAGGTGGCAGTGGCTGCAGCTGATGGTGTTAAATCAGCCTGCCTTACTCCATGAAAGCTGGGGCATTGCTATGCTTTCCCCTCTCCTGCTGTAACAGGTATCCAGGGGAAAGGAGGGGAGGCCACTGCAGTGGGAACCATTGGTTAGAACATTTTTTTAATTTTTTTTTTCTTTTTAGAAAGTGACTCTGATTAAAAAAAAAAATAAATCAATTTACATTAATAAAAGGCTCTACCTAAAATAAAGCAGAAAGCAAAGACACCTAATAAATACTCGTGTTTTGAACTCAGATACACGTCTTTGTGTCTTAGGAGAGTAAGCTACCATTTAACATGAGTCCAGAAAATCTAATGTGATGTGACACTGAATTTCCACATAGATATATATAGATATAGATATAGATATATATATACAGGAAAAGGGAGAGGGAAGGGGAAGAAGGAAAGGGGAAGAGGGAAAGGTGAAGTGGAAGGGAAAGGGAAAAGGGTAAGGGATAAGGGAAGGGCCGTGTCCGTGCCCCAGCGCAGTCCCCGCCCCGCACAGCCCGGGTGTCCCTGCGGCGGTGACAGCGCTGACAGCGCCCGCTCCCGTAAATACCGTGTCAGAGCGGCGCCGGCACCGCCGCCACGGCGGGCTCCCGCTTAATGAGGGAGATCTGCATCTCGGCAGCTTTTTTCATGTGTCAGGATGCATGGACAAATCAGCGGCACATCACGCTGGCCAAAAATGAAATGCTGACAAATGTAGATATTTCAAATTTAATTGACACCTAAATGTACTTGAGATAGAAAAAAAATACGTACAGAAAACGGGAGTGCAGGATATGGGAATTAATAAGGAGAATTCTGCGATAATTTTAAAGGATGTTTCAGTTATGGGAAAATTAAATTTGTGTATTTGATTACAGTGTTGCTCTTTCCTGAGGACAGGCATTATGGCACAAAGGGGTCTATGGACTTGACATTATCCTCCTAAAAAGAGCTTCCCAAATCTAAGGGAGAATAATTTTTTATTGGTATAGTTTTGTAAAGAACAGCCATACAGGAGCTCTAGGGAATTAAGGAATCTGTGCCTCTTAGTGAAATGCAGAGAACGAGGGATTTGGATGCATGGGCTTTTTCCTGCTGGTATGAAATAAGAGATTTGGGACTGAGGGGATTACCTGGGAACTCTTCCACCTGAACACAGCTCAGACCTACCCCTGGAATCCCTTCCTGCAGATCCTGAACACTATCAGAGCTCCTTGCTTGCAGTGAGGCCATGGAAAACCTTCCCATCCCCAGATGCTGTGTGGGGGAGCCCTGAGAGCCTGGTTACACCTGGAATTTAATGTGCCTCACGAGCCTGCACCATCCAGCACAGCACAACTGACTCCATCCCAAATGCTGGTGATGCCCAGCACGGCCCTGCAGCCTGTTCCCCCGGACACAGGGAATGCAGCAGCTCCTGTGCCAGTGCCCAGGGCTGGGGCAGGGCCATAATGACCTGTCACAGCACCCCAGGGCCTCTGACACCCGGTAATTGGGAGCCCGACCCTCTGATTGCCCCGTCCCATTTCCTCCCGCTCCACAGGCCCTGGGAGCCAGCTGGGAGACATCCCAGAGCACTCTGGAGAGCCTATTCCACAGCTAATAGGAAATCTCGCTGTGGTGTAAAAGGGAGCTCTCAGAAATCTGCCTGTCTGCTGAAAATGCAACACCTTATTTCTGTGACCAGCTCATTTGTGTTTAAGGAGGCACAGCCCAGTGTCAGGGCTGCCCTGGCTGGTAATGCAGCATTTCCTGAGCTCTCATCTGCAAACTCTTCCTGTTACCTTAGAGCTAGAAAAGCTTTTTAAAAATTATAAATTTTAGATTAAGGACAAATTTTTAAGAATCAAACATCACAAACCTTGAGTTATTGATACAATTCTAAAGAAATAAACTTTCTATTGAAATAGAAGAAAAAATCACTGACAATTCTGACTCTTCTAAACACACTGGTTTAACAACAGACATGAGCCACGATCTTGGGTGTTCTTTGCAGTCACTGCTCCTGCCCCAGTGTGCTTTAATTGATTAGAAAATGAGCACAGACACCCCCAAAACAATGCTTTCCTTTTATACATACTAAAAAAATTAACTCAGGTAACTAAAGATATAAATTTCCTCACCTCCAACGCTACCAGGTAACACAAGTGAAAATATATATTGTGGTGTATAAATAGTATGGTTAAAATTCATGTTTCTGTTAATTTGTGGTCTGATGGTGGCAGGAACTGAAGATGCACGTTAGCAGTGAGCCCCCTGGAATGGCAGCAGCTTTGGAACCCAAAGTGCAGAACCCTCCAGATGAACACGCAGAAATGTGACACTGATTCAATTATCCTCCACCTCCATGCAGATCAAATAGTAAGGAAATGCTTTCAGTTTAAAAATCCCTGTCACCTCAGAGCAGGGCCAGCACGGGCCCCTTGCAGGCTCTGCATCTGCTCCACCAGAGGGCAACCAAATTCCACTGGAAAACGGCAAATAACTGCTGGAAAACGGCAAATAACTGCTGGAAAACGGCAAATAACGCTGAACAGAGACCGTTTGCTCAGGTAAGAGCCAGGGCATCTCCCCACCTGGAGAGGCTGGGAAAAGCTGCCCGTGCTCTTCACTCTGGGGGGTGAGGGACACCCAACCAAAAGGCACAGTCCTTAAGCTCCCCAGATTCCCAGCTGAGGGGTGGAACCTCCTTACTGGGACCCTTAAGAACTGCAGCTAATGCCAGGCTGTGCCCAGCAGAACTTGGTGCTGGGACCTTCAGCTCGTGAGCAGCTGAGCAGCCACAACCCCAGAGAACCAACAACTGCAGCTCCCAAGTGCACACGGTACAGCCTCCCCTGTGTCTGTCACACACAGCTCTGTCCCCTGGGCTGTGCTGGCAAGTCCAATACACCCAGTCTCTGCTCAGGGTCTCCCTTGATGGCCCATTGCTAACTCCTCAGGCACCCACACAGTACTGGGTGCTCTGTAAAAAGTCCTGGTATATGTAACACCTGTGAAACCAGCTGAAAAAGCCTCTCCAAGGTAACAGCACACACTGCTTGGACACACCAGACAGATGTTGGAGACCAACATGTTTTATCTAGGAGCACTGGGCTGCAGCAGCACAGCTGGTTTGGAATGTCACCCCTTTACTGTCACAGCTAAAGGGGTGATGAATTTGCTGGTACTGTGGCAGCCAGTGAAGCCCTCCCAGCCCTCAGCACAGAGCTCCTCACAGCCCTCCTGGTGCTGCCCTCTGCCAGCAGACACAGCCCTCTGTGCCATCACCCTGGAACAGGCAGGTCTGAACCTCCCAGGTACAGCCTGGCAAGCAGGCTGGGTCTGCAGGGCTGTGCCTGACCATGACCTTCAAAGAAAAGTGCAAAACAAACCAACTCAGAGATGAACAAACCTCCAACACCTGAGAATCTCACTGACCACGCTGATGCCACTGTGTGCGACCTGGCAAACCAGAATCTTCTCATAAGCAAACTTTGATTTCTTGCCTTTTCACACTTCCTCTACAATGTTACAAAAATTTTAAAAATCCCATTTTTTGTTAAGTTAAAAAATAACTTTGATCTGCAGTATTTTTCAATGCCTCCTTCAGTGAGTGCCAGGGCAGCAAAGCACTTACTGTTCTGGGCTGGGAACCGACGTCCTGCGTCCCTCTACTCCGATGTTGCTCTTGGGTCTCTTGACAACATGAGGCCTTGGGGGGCGAACCTGTTACACACACAGAGACCTCTGATCAAACACTTCACCTGATCCAACACCAGACACAAATCCCAAACACACATCATTTTAATTATTATTTGTTGGGGGAGGAATTTTTTAAATTTTTTTTTTAAATTTTTTTTTTTTTTTTTTTGTATTTTTCTTCCCAGGCACATAAACCTCAAATTCTCCAGCCAGGAAAAAGCTATCAGATCACGTGCAGTGCTCCTGCCCTGCACAGCAGCATGCAGAAGGTAGCAGCAGCATTATTGCATTGAATTTTCATTTCAAAGGAAATGGTGCACAGCAGATATGATAGAGAAATCCAGAGCTGTATTGCCACTATTTCTTAGGAAAAAGGGCTTATGAAAAGGTCAGATGTTAAGGTCCTGGAGATCAGTCCCCACACAAGGCTGCTCCTCTCTACAATAAAGACGGCTTAAGAATGTGAATTTATGGCAGGAATGGAAGGATTAAGTTTGTGGCAACTTCAACTGAACTTGCAACGTGGTGAAACATGGGGAAAAGAACAACAGAGCTAATTAGAGGAGCTGAGCTGTCAGAGCGCGGCAGAATGGCTCGGTGCCAACAAACAAAAGGAATGGGCTGGCAATCAGCAGGATCGATGAAGAATACTGCTTCATTAGGGCTGATAAAACAGGCAGAGACGAGAGAGGAGAGGGGGGAGTGAGGCAGGAGGGCCGGGGAGAGGGGAGCACCGCGGAGGAAGGGGGAAGGAGAGGGAGAAAGCAGCTGTTTAATTAAACGGGAGCTGGGAGCTGATGTGCAAAGCTGGGTGTCACTGGCTGGGGACACTTTCACCTCTGGGGGTGTGCTGGGAGCAGGGGCACAGAGCACAGTTTGGGGTGGCCCCGGGGGCCACCGGCCCAGGGCAGAGCAGGGTGACGTGCCAAGGGGGATTTAGGGCATTGTTCAGGGGGAACTGCAGGAAAAGCCGGGAATCAAGTCATTCCTTGCTGGATTTTGAGCCTCACATAGAAAAACAGGCAAGGTTAAATGCTTATCAAATGCAAAAGTATCAAAGAAATCCAATTACGTGAGCACACTGCCAAAAGAACAAAGGTAAACTCCCAGGGCAGAAGGGCTGAATGTGCTTATTACTGTCCCCATCAACATTAGGCATAATTATTATATTTTAACTTTTTCTAATTGAATAAAGTTTCCAAACAGCCACTGTTAGACCAAACAGATCTCCATTAATTATAAGCAACAACCCTCTCTCTTTCATAATACCACCACAGCTCATTTCCAAATCAGCAGAATGCAAAGAACATCTCTGTTCTGCTTCCTTAGCCTTTCTTTGGTGTGTGTTTTTGGCTTTATTATTAGCAGTGACTCATATTGCAAGCACCAGTGCCCATGGAGTCCTCCCTGCAGCAGTAAGAATTTCCCAGGAATTCTGCTCTTATGTGGCCCTAGTTGGAAGAGCAGAGGGACCTGTCCTCCCTCAGTGCTTGTGCACAAGGCCAGGATCACTGACTTGCTGGTACCCACCTCTGGAATAGCTGCCAAGACTGAGAGAGGGGAAAAGCAGCTGCACAAAGTATTATTTACACACACACAAATGTGTTTCAACTATTAAAAGCCAAATAACAGTTCTGAACAACAACAAATTTATGTATATTTGGTACAAGCATATTTTTGGGAGTGATTATAATCATTTACATTTATCTTGAATTTCCTCTTGATGAATGAAGCCTTTCTGTTCCACTTATTGACACAGCCAGATGAATGCAACAGGAGCTTTCATTATTACATTTCCAACCTTTTATCAATCACATTGGGAGCAAAGACAGTTGAACCAAACACATCACAGGGAGGACTATTAATGCACTACAGCTGGGAGATTAAACAGTCTTAGCATGTAATAAATGTATAAACGTAATAAACCCGTGTCATAAATGACTCCATCTGAACAACACTGTTCAGCAGCTCTGGTGCAGAGGAATCACAACATGCCCTCATACACCTGCCAGCCATGGAACACGAGGGCACTGAAGCACCACAGGAACCCCACGGAACAGGGAACGTCTGATCCTGGTGGAACAACCTGGGGGAGTCTCCCATGGCAATCACATTTAACAGAACACACATAAACATAGTCAGTGCTCCTTTTTAAACACAGAAAACAGAAATCTTCAGAGCAAAAATCCATAGAAGTGACTCTGTTAAGCTGGACACCCAGAGTTAAGAAGGAGGAGAAGAAACACATGCTATTGAAATCTAACACAGTAACATGCACCAGAGATCAAAAGTTAAAACACACACCCAAGTGCACTTGTTAACCAGTTACCTGCTCATCCATATTTTAACAAGTTTTAGCAAGACTAGATTTGAAAACTTGCATCTCTCTCTTTCTCATGAACATGTGTGTATGTGTAAGGAAGCAAGAAGTAAGATGATTTGGGGGAATTATATTCATGAAGCTGAAGTCCTGAATAGACATAAATATCTTCCAAGGCTGTTGCAAAAACCAACACCCCTCCTAAACTGATACCCGTTGCCTGCCCTACCACAAAAAATAAAAATTTGGTGCAGATCCAGCAGAGTCTCCAGTTTTAAAGCCATCTGGCAGAGTTCATAGATAACAACTGTCCTACAGGGAGCGTTTTGGGGCAAAAACTGCTGAAATAAGGTATCCCTGCCTAACACAGGACAGGTACTGCACTGCCAGTAATTTCTGTGCAGTCCTTCCATGGCAGAGTCCCTTCCCCTGGCCAACCTGCCATGCCTGTTTTACACTGGAATGACTCAGTGTATGTCCTCCACAGTGTGGTACCAGTGTCCTACTGCCCAAACATCCACCTGCTTTCTTCAACTCTACTCACACAGCTGTCCCATGGAGAAGAATTAAGCATCCCAAAGTAATTTAAAGCATAACTTGCAGAGAATAAATATTTTCTCTTCAGACTTCTGCTTCCTTTCATATTTGAGTTCAGTGCAAGTCTTCAAAAGCTCACTGGCTAAAAACTTCTGCCAGCCCAGCAGGGCTTTCTGGGTAAGCAATCCCCGCAGAGGTCAGAGGAGCCTGGCAGAGCAGCCCCGTTACCTGCAGAGCTGCCCAGAGCTGCAGGACTCCAGAGAGAAGCAGAGCCCCCCGGGTGCCGGGCTGAGAGAGAGTCAGGAGCACAGCTCACACGCGGCTTGTGCAGCTGGACAGTCCCAGGGCCAGGTTTAGTAGTGCTGGAGGAGGCAGCTCAGGCAGGGTTAAGCTGTGCAGGGAGACAAACCCCAGCTACTCACGGGCCGGGCCGAGCGCTGGATCCGGGGGGGCGGCGGCCGGGGCGGGCGGAGTCTGTGCTGCGGCGGCAAAGTGGAAACTGCATTAAAGTCACCTGCAGGGAACACTCCCACCTCCTGGCACAGGCGGCACGGGCAGCTGACAGCACGGCCTTCACCTTCATACTCACCTCGCGAAAGGCCCTTTTCCTTATTTGATTTTTCCAAAACAGTGGCAAATCCCATGACCTGAGACTTGCCACGAAAGGACAGGTCCCCACGTCTGCTGCTGACGTGGGCTGGACACAGCTGCTGTCACACCAAAGGCAGCAGGAGCAGCACTCCAGACCAGTCAGCCAAAATTTACTGAGACAACAAAGATGCTCAAGGGGGACTCGTGGCCCTCGAGGTTCAAATGTTCTAGACTACATTTATGCCAAGGGAGAGCAGGATACTCAAAAATGCTTTCACTAAAACCTCAAGAGTGGTTTCAGTGCTTGTGAAGGGTTATGGGAAAGGCCTCAAACCAGACATTTAAGAGCACGGGAAAAACCTTCCAGTTAAACTTTCCATACACTTGGAGGTGAGCACGTGCTCAGCTCCTGTCCTGGCTCGAGGTCGGAATGCACTGCCCAGACGACATGGCCTGGAACTCAAAACTACTTGTGCAAGTGTTTCTTTAGCTCTGTGTAAGTGAAAATAAATACACTACAAATACCCAATGCATTTATATTACAACAAACTACTCCTTTGCAGGTGACAATACTTTCATATCCTTATCCTGTCACTGCATTATTTTTTCCAGCTGCGATTTAGATATCACACATGATTAAGCTTTCATCTCTGATCAAAAAATAATTCTATGTGTTTCCACAATAAAGACACATACAAATGCTGCTCTGGGAAAAGATTAAAGGTGTAGAAACTTTTGTGTCTCTTGGACTTCTAAACAGGCATCGTGTTAACTCTCAGAACTGTGACCCCAGTGCTTGTAACAACACAGGCAAATCCAACTCACACTCAGATTTATCTTACCCACTGAAGTGCTACCAGGAACACAGTTTGTTTTGAGGCCTCGGATGTATTGCATTTCTGAGCCCTGAAGAGATCTGAGCAGAAGAGTGAGCCAAGCTGCACATTCCCAGGGCAATAGGATGGCTTGGATCAGTGCTGGGCAGCACAGAGCAGGCAGGGGGCAGTGGGCACGACACCCTCGGTAACAGGGCTTCATTTCCAGCGTTGCTCTCACTGTCTGCCACCACAACGGGACAGGCAAGCGTGTTCCAACTCTGTGCACACCATATTTACTGGAAGAGCCACTGATTTGAAGTTAATTTGTTAATGCAGCAAAACACATTGTTTCTGAAAGGTCAGCAGGTGAAGCTGTGTTGGAACATCAACTTAATTACCTGGGCTGTGAGGAGGCTGGGCAGGAACCAGCACAGGGCTACAGTGCTAAAAGCTGTTAAATTGCTGCTCTAGGTACCGTCCTAAATGTGTGTACTCTTGTTTTCTGTGAAGGGGAGAAATGTCTAAATTAGCACTTCCTCACCAGTAGCTGTTTACCAGCATACCTTTTTCCTCTGGATATTTGCTTAATTGTCTTGTTCGAAATACTTCTAAAGCAACAGGACAGAAAATTTGCAGAAAGCCAATTTTATGGCTGCAGATCTGGCACTGGTTTACTAATTATCAGACAAGTGACTTAAGCTATGAGATGCTGGAAGAAGAAAAATCTTATATTCCTTTTTACACTATCAAAATACTACTTAAAAATTACAGATCCCACATCTCATAAAGTAGCTATTATATGCCCAGGGAACTTTCACAGCACAGCTATTTAGGTTTTTTATACTAAAGAAAACATTACAAAAAGATCATTTTTGGTCTGTGAGGTAACAGCTCGTGAGCAGAGCATTATCTCAAACTAATTGTGGACGTCTTTTGAGATTTTTTTTTAAAGTGGTATTCAAAACAGAGCCTTTGTGAGTACATTAGAGGTGCTGGTTCATGTGCAGCAACAAGTGCAACCAGAGAGAAATGCATAAAGAAAACACAACCAGATGAAAACTGGTTTGTCAGTACGTGTAGACAGAAGCGTTTCTCAATTAGCAGTGAGGGGTGTTTCCAATGATTTCCAAAACAAAGCTTTTCTACATGAATATCCCACTTCCTTCTGAAATGCAGGACTGGTTTAAAAGCTGCTGGTATGTTTTCAAGCCAATCAGACATGGGAGAGAGATGCCCTGTCCTGAATGTGCCCAGGCTCACACACATCAGGCTGCAAGAGATCTGCAGTGCTTTGGGACAATGTGCTGGACCTCAACTGAACACTCAATTAAAAACAAAAAAAGGGAGAAAATAACAACACTGAAAAATGTCTGGTACCTAAAAAGATTCAGTACAGAAAGCAGATGGAATCTACGAGGCAGCTGTTTTATTATCCATCCAGATCCCTGCACAGCACACTCTGCTTTTTACATACTCCCATATGTACAGCTCACAAACTGGGATGACAGGAACAGTGTCTGCTTTACAGCATATATTTTTAATTTACACTCTGAAATACTTCAACAGAAATCTGCTGGGTCCTGTGATAAAAATAATCTCCATGTTTTAAGGGATGCCTCATTCTTCAAGGCACATTTGTAGATTGGGAAGGTAGAACGAGTCTGGCAAAAATGTAGCAATGCCTAAAGCCAAAATCCTAAAACCACAGGTGCACTACTGTGGATTATTATTGTTGATAACTGATGCTATTCTAAAAACACATGGCTTAAATCATAAACTCCTGGGCTGTAGAGCTGAATGGTATCTTATTTCTTTTGTCTGCAATTACAGGAAAAAAAGGGAAGAATTTTGAGAATTCCATGGATATATTTTTCTCTGTGTGCTGAGGAGACTGGAACAGGCCATGCCCAAAGCAGCATGTGCTGTTCTGTGATGTAGATGGGAGGAATATTATGTAGGATTGGTTAACTTGTAATGGTGTCTGTGGTTTAAAGACCTGTCAAGACTTTTGATCTCTTCCTAGCCCCAGTGACAGGAAAGTTCCTGCCCTACGCAAACAAGCAGCAAATCCCACCAAAGGTGATACCAACAAAACCTCAGACTGTGACCACTGAGTTCTCCTCTCCCCCTCTCTGTCTGCTGTGCAGCTGAAAATCAGCCCTGACCTCCTCCCACCTGTATTGGTGGGAGTACACTCAGCTCTTCTAAAAAATGTAAAATACCCCCTTAACCATTAAACTGATATCATTTGACACTTTGCAGTTTGAGGACTCCTGACATTTTCCAAAGGAGACGCCTGTCAACAGCCTCTTCTTTCCCTGGCACAGAGCCCAGGTGCTGCAGACCAGTCTGAGAGCCACTGCACACAGAGCTATGTGCAGGAGGGATCTCTCCCCACAGCAAACAGATGCCTGCAGAACACAACACACTTAGTTCAGAGTCACTCTGGTTCGAAGAAGCCTCACACACGTTGTTCCATTGTTGTGTGCAGCTGATCCAGTCCTGCTGCAGACAGGTGCTACCCAGGCCACGACAGGCCAGGGCTCTGATCCACTGGCACCTCCTGTCACATCCCTGCTCTTTGCTGGGCCTTCCTCTGGCAACCTGCTCCACAGTCACTGCTGTTTGGGCAAGGGATTCACTGCTTTAAACACACCCCCCAGTTCTGTGTTCTGAGAAGGTGTCACAGAAAAAACAAAGACATTCCTACACCCAGAACAGCCTGTGAGTCCCGTTCTCTGACACAGAACACTGCAGCCCTTTCACTGCTCTCCTCGTCCCCTCAGGCAACCACTGGGGACTGGCTATAATTTTGTGTTATTTCTTTAATATTCTGGCACCTCTTTGCCCTTCATCCTTTGCACCAGATTTTTTCCTGGACCCTGCAGTAACAGCAGAGTCCTGCACTGACAATATCCACGCCTCAATCCTAGAGGGATAACTCAGGGAACACACTGGTGTGTTCTGGTGCTAGACCAGAAAGAACACATCCTATGGACTCTCCATCTCACAGTGACCTTACCCTGAAAGCAGCACAACCTTCACTTGTCCAGAAAGAGAATAAAATCCTGAATGTGACATTATGCACGATGGAAGGGCCAGGAAGGCAAACTCCCTTAACCCATTGAACCAGGCCCTGTCTGGATTACAGCAAACCAGCAAGGAGGGTTTTTATAGAACTGTTCACAGAGATAAAACACAGAAGAGTGTGAGAGAGAATCTCAAATGACTTCTACCAAAATGAGGCTCATTTTGCTGTGGCTTGTTTTCACTCTGTCTGTTTCTCAACATACATGGACGGAGAGACATTGCAAAAAATCCCAGACCCACAGAATATATTTATCCCTGTGTTAAAGCCTATCCATCTACTACCTCAGCAGAGTTTAAAATCACAGCTAATAGGTTAACAACTGTTTTTCTTCTGCTTCAGATGAAGAATATCAGAAAGCTGGGGGAATATTCGGCTTCCCAATTTGTACCGACTGCTCAGAGCTACCTGCAATGTCTGTTTGACAGGACTGACATTTTGTACTGCTGTGAGATGGGAGAACGTGTGACATTTTTATTCCTGGTGGCGTACGCCCTTGTAATGATCAGCCCTGGTCGATGTGCTTACTGCAGCAGCCCCGAGCCCTGGAGAACAAACACGAGCCCGAGGTGCCAGCAGTTTGGCTGCCTTATTAAACACCACCAGGATTCTAACGAAGAGCAACTGCTGGAAAATCTCACTGTCAAATCCTCAAGGACATTGTCAACATGGAACTAACTACATATATTTTTCATTTAAAATACTGGAAAATCCAGCAACGCAATATGAAATATAAAGAAAAAAGCCACGTTGTTTGTGCGTGTTTTCTTTTTTAACTGGTCATTTTGTCAGCTTTACACTGGCTTTCCGTGGGCCTGATGCTGGAATTCAAATGAAAGAGATCATGCAACCCACACGATTTAAAATGTTGGAAAATGGACATATTCCTTATTATCTCCTAACAGCTATTCCTCTCTAGCAAGCAGAATACTTGCACAGAATAAAAACCGACAAAAGAAGAGATGGTCTCTCATTTATCAGTTCTCTAAACAGGATGACTCTCTGCCTGGCTCAGCTTCCTCGCTCCCTGGGGCTGCCTGGCTGGGGGACACTGTCCTCACCCCCAGGGGACCTGGCTGCCCTGCCTGCACATGGCACTGCCAGCTCTGTGACTGTGCCACCAGCCCAGCTCTGGGCAGGGCCGACAGCCTGGCCCAGCCCGCAGCCACAGCAGGGTCAGCGGGTACAACCATCATATGTTTCTCATACTCTCTCCCTTTAATCTTCGGGTTTAATCCAGTGGCCCAGAGGTCAGTTCAGACAGTTCTGGCCTAACTGCATGTATCAGCTTCATAAGTAATACATAAGAAGCTTCTGGATGCCGATCTACATTGGTAGAAAAGCAAGTCACCCATAAGACACTCCGAGCTCTCCTCAGTTGTCAATCTAGGTGATTTGGTTAGCCTTGCATGTACTGATGTATTTATTTTATATGCATGTATTATTTATAAAGCACAACTCTTCTTCCACATGCCAGCAGTGATGGACCAAGATATTCTCTACAAGATATTTACGGGTTCCTCAGCATAACAGGACTAACAAGGAAGCTGCAGACATGTTACAGCTGCTATCCCTTGTCACAGAGCCCTGGGAGGTCGCTCCAGCAGAGTGTTCCCTGCACACATCCAGTGTTCCAGCAGCTGACACAGTGTACCCAGGGCAGTACATTTATTCTGAACATCCCTGTTTAAGCAGTGCCTGAAGTACCAAGACAGTTGGAAAAGCCATAGTCTGGAATGTGCTTTTCTGTGGATGAACACACCTGCTGGGTGCAGGGCTGGGGCCGCTGCAAAGCATGAATTCCTGCACAGCCCCGGGGCCACGCACGGCTGCAGCAGCTGAGGGGAACACAGCACTGGGGTGCTCGTTAGAAAGCCCTGGGCAGAGGGAGCAGGAGAGGCAGGAGCCCCTGGGCAGGCTCTGCAGTGCTGAACACCTTCCTGAGGAGTGTGCCAGGCCCCCTGGGCACACATTTACACACATTCACACACATGAGGAGTGTAGGCCTTTCAGTTCGTCCCTCCCGCCCCAGGATCGCCATTTCTGCCCAAAGCAGAGTTCAATCCAATGCATTATTGTCTCGTCCACTGACACTGATTTTACTCCTCTGCCTAAGAACACTGTCCCCCAGGAACCTGATGGGACATCTGAGTGGCCTCAAGCAGACATTAGGTGGACCAGTGCTTCTGGACCACACCATGTGCCTTTCTTGCAAGGTGACTCTTACCGAGCAACTGAATTCCCTCCTGAAAGGAACAGTCAAAGAAAGGAGTGGGAAGAAACGAGGGTAGAAGATATGCTTTTTGTAGACAAAAAAATTTTAAAGAACTAGGCTTATACTTTTGCTAAATCCATAAAGAACCAAATGGAGAGAGGGAGGAAACTCCACATGGCTGCACAGAAAGGAACAGGGAGCCCACACTGCTCATCTGTGGGCAGAGGGGAAGGGAGGCTCCTGTTCCTAAGGAAGGCCCCACTATTGCCCGAGCAGCCCCGAGTGGCCAGGAGAGGAGGCTGCTCTGCAGCCAGAGCACACAGTTGCATGAATATTAGCAAATGAACTTGTTTTCCCCTTTCCCCTTTGGTTTCTACCTCAGTGGCACACAATGCCTGCTGTGATCCAGGGGAATCTGCTATTGTTCCGATGCACCTGGGTGTGAAGGGAGTCACAGGGTCTGGCAAAGGAGCCTTCCTCCCTTCCCTGCTTCATCCCTTTTACCCCGGAGATAATCCCTCCTCTGCTGCCTCTGGCCTCAGCCATCCAGTGCTGCATTCCTGGAATGTAGCTGGCTGCTGTTCTCCCATCTTCCCCCTGACCTCTTAATGCCGTTTAATCTCCTGGAAGAAGAGCCCTGCCCTGCAAAGCAGAGCTGTTTGCTCTGTGTGTCCAAGTGCAGATCGTGAACAGGAAAAATGAACACGTTCATTTACAGCAAATGGGACCAAAACAGCCAAGAAGATGGCAGTTTCCATGTTATGGCCTGCAAAAGTTTAACAGCAGTCAGGATCAGGTGGGAAGAGAAGCTGGAGAAGCCTTTCCACAGTTAGACTAAAGCTGCTTTAGTACATGAGAGTACTTTCCTTTTGTTTCATAGTTATCTACATCACCCCCAGAGCACTGACTCTCTGTAGTTTGCATCAAGAGTGTAACAGGACTGAATCTCTTCACCAAAGACATACTTCAAGAGTCTTTTGTATGTTGCTAAGCTTTACCTTTTGGTGTAAAAATGGAATAAAATATCCTATTTGCTGGTAAATAAAAACAAGTCACAGAAACATAAACACAGCTAGGCTGACAAAAGACATTCCAATTATAACAGACACAATTAGAGAACTGCACAGAACTGGCAGGATCACTTGCTTCTAATGAAATGATTCCCTTTCCCAACAAGTGATGTTTCTGGCAGCCTATCATTTGCTGGTTTAATTTTACTAGATCAGTCATGCTCCTGATTGTGGAAAGGCTCCAGAGGGAGAACGTTCCTAAGTGTAGGTTTGTTTTTAAAGCCCTGGGGCTCTCCCCATGTGCTCACACACCCTCTCACAGACTGGTGGGAAGACTGGGCACATCCTGTGTGATCCTGTGGGTCCTGCCAGAGGAGCCCCAACAGCTGCTTGTTTGACAGGGCACGTGTTCAGAACAGTCACAGCCTCTGTGTCGTGTTTATTCTCCAAACAGCTCAAAGACAACACAGGCAGACGTGTGCACTCTACCTAAAGAGCTGGAGTGAGGTGTGGAAACTAGGAAACATCACCTGTGTTAGAGTGTCCCTCTGCCCTGTCAATGGTCACTCCAGTGCCTGCCCTGCCTGGCACACTGGGAAGGATCCCAAGGACAGCCCTGGCAGCTGAATATGCACCATGTGCTCTGATGCTCTAAGTACATCTTGGCCAGTTTTTATGACAAAAACTAGAAGAAAGCAAGTAATAAGACATTTATGGAATCATTAAGGTTGGAAAAGACCTTCAAGACCATGAAGTCCAACCATCGACCCAGCACCATAAGGGATGTTTTCTGTAGCATTAGGTTTTCCATAACAATTAACCTTACTTTTCCCCAAAATAGAGAGCACTATTCAGTACTACAAACTATTCATTTGAATCTTGTCCTTGCCTTGAAAATTGTTCCCTGTTCTCCCCCCTCATTAAACCTTGAGTGGTCTGTACAGTTCCTGCTACTTGTTGAGTACAGTTGGATTGCCCTGAAGTCCGTGGTGACAGCCCTGTGTTTGGTTGATCCAAGAGTCAACAGGAAAGGAACACCCTGGGGAAACCGAAAAGCACACAAAGGCACACCAAAGAAAAGCTGTGGTCCCACCCTCCCACTTGGTCTCCTGGTGTCTTACTAAGAACACTTTGTTTAAATCTTTATGGCACTGCCCCAGGCTATCTGGCTAAAATCCTTCTTTTCACCATCAAGGAGAGCTTCCCCACAATGCCTGAGTATTACAGAGAGCACCATTAAAACAATTCCATGATAAAGAAGGCTCTCCAAGGATGCCCGATCACCACTCGCCAGGATGAGCCACGAGCTGGGGGATCTCACCCAGATAATTACCACTAAATTTTGGTGCACCATCAGCTGAGGTGCTGTGCCTCCAAAGGCATTTCAACGTATTTTACTGATATTTTTTGTAGCCTCACAACTGCAGACACACAACTGTGTTTGGAAAGGCTGGAAAGCCACTCACTATAGGGTGAGAGATAATGAGTTAAAATTAAAGGTTGCTGCTGGCTCCCCAGCCCATCCCCCTTTAGCTAATCTGTCATGTAATGAAGAGAAGCCCCCAGCACAGGACAGCTCGCTGCCGGCTCACTTACAGCGAGCTGATTAAGAATGTTCAACCAACAGCAGCCCGCAGACCTTTCCGAGGAAAATAAATCGAGTGTATGCAAATGTGTTTGTCACTTTGACAGCACGTCTCAATTAGAGGCGCGGCGGGCGCGGAGCTGTCCCCGCTCCGCCGGCCGGGCTGACCCGCTGCCGCATCTCCAGCGCCCGTGCCAGCCCGGCACGGCCCGGCAGCGGGGACAATGGCCCGGCAGCGGGGACAATGGTCCGGCAGCGGGGACAATGGTCCGGCAGCGGGGACAATGGCCCGGCAGCGGGGACAATGGCCAGGCAGCGGGGACAATGGCCAGGCAGCTTTCATCCTGCGCCTCGCCGGGCTGCGAGCGCACAAACAGCCCCAGCGCCGACGCTCGCGGCTCTTTAATTGTTCCCACCTTCTGCATTCCAGGCAGCGTTACAAGTGACACTAAAATCGCTGCCTTTAATCACGAGGTAGAAGCCATCTCCCATTTAACCAGTAAATGCTGCTGCTTTTTTTTCCTCCCCAAAGCCTTAATCTATATTTCATAAACCCGAACATCTTTTCCTTTCCAATGGAAGTGGGGGTTGCATTTTCGTTTGGCACCGGGCTACCAGGAAGAGCAGAGCCGAGCCAGGACAAAGGCTGGGAGGGGGAGAGCCCTACAACTGCTAAGTCACATCAGTTTTGGGAGCCCAACACTTGTAATGCAATGACAGCAATAAGCATTTGGCCAGCGAGCCTCTCACCACAGCCAGGGGCCGGCAGAGCTGATGTGTGTTTCTTTTGACACGCAGAAAGGGATCATTAAAAAATTTGAAAGTGACTGTTAGGAAACCTCATGAATGTAAATTTGCACTTACCACTCAAATATATATTTCATTAATCTACCAAAATGTTTGAACCAGCCATCCCTCATAAAAATCTAAAGAAAAAACTGAAAATAAATTGTAATATTATCCGATTTCTGCCTGCTTCAAATGAAATGTAACATGTCCCTGCTGGAGCTAGATGGCTGCATTCCTCCAGTAGCCCCAATTCCTCTCAACTGTATTGGCACAGAAAGTAAGGGAAAAATAAATCACTACTGCAAATACTTAATTGGAAGAGAATCTGCCTTACAAAAAGTCTTCAAGAACTTACATTTAGCACAGTGGTGAAAGTTCCGAAAGAAATAAATCTATTTCTAAAATGATACAGACAACACTGCTCTGAGCACTGATCATCTCATGTAGCCCTAATGCCTGAACAGTCAGTGCAGCCACTGGTTTCTATTCATAGGTATTTCTCTAAAAATCCCAATTTATAATGTTGTTTTACAATTGCTTGCAAATTACACTTTGCTTCCTTAGAAGAAATCAGCTATTCCTTCCTGCTTTCTGATCAGAACAGTGCAAAGAATAGATACAGAAAAAGAAAAGAGAACTCTAAACACAAATCATGTTATTTTTTGAGTCAGGCTACACTTAATAGGGGAACACTGGCAAACTGATAATAAATACTGTATGTTTTTCCATGAAAATCACAGAAACTACAACATTTTCTAAATAACTAGCTCTTAAAACCCCCCACAAACTCACTGTTTTGCAGACATATCAAAAGAAACGTTACACGAGTAACTAATGTGAACAGCTCAGCTGTCAATACCGAATACAGAGTACACTAACAAGCTATTAATTGATTTTTCCATCTTAGTTCATCGCATTTAATTTTCAGAGACTGTTCAAATGCTTTAATAGTTGGATGTTCCATATTGACACTAATGATCTGGCAAGATAACAGAGGACATTTTAAATTCTACACCCTCAGTCCTGAGGGCTGTAGCCCTTTGCAAGCTGAAAGAACCACAAAATAGTTTATAAAATTGCTTTAATAATTATGCTTCACCCCCCATTCGCTTCAAATTTATTTTCTTCAAAATCATCGTAGGAACAAAAGGAATCAAGAAACCCCAGAAAAATCAGGTTTTGGACTCTCATTTAAACAGATGCAGCAGAACTAAAGCTACGATAACATAATTCAGCGAGTGGAAATAATGAAACGATTGGCATCTTCGTTACTGTGATTTTTCTCTGAACTGGTTTTGCTGAGTCACACAATTTAAAGAGACCTGACACTGAGACCTACCTGCCCAAAATGTACTGTGATTGGTCTTCTCTCCTCTCTTAATTTAGGGTCCTTCTTCTCCCCCAGTGGTGAGGGTGCTGTCCTGGGCAGGGACTCCTCTGGCGCGGCCGAGCACCCGTTCTCAGCAATGTCCTGCGTGGTAGGAAAAGGTGAATAGCATGGCCAGGAACACTCTTGAGTGAGGGCAAGGTGCACAAAGGACACACTAGAGGAGAATGCTGACTAACAATTTGGATGTCAGGGGAGAAAAAACACCAAAGTACAGAAAAGAAAACATCATTAGAATAAAACATGTCATAGCAGTTCGGCCATCAGAGCTTGTACACAACCCCTCTCTCCTCCCAGTGCCAGTGGTGCAAACAGGGACAGTCAACAAAACGTCTGACTTGAACACGCAAAAGCCAGGAAATGCACGTGGAGGAAAAAACCATAGCTCAGATTTGCTATTTTAGCAACAAATTCAACAGAAGCCCAGGAACAGGGTATTCTGCTTTTTGTAAAGCTAAATGAACACGGTAATTCCATTTACGTACTGCACAGAATTAGCCATGGCAGAACAATTACTGGTGGAAGTGGCAAGGAGAGATGGAACTCGGAGCTTAGTTAGCTTTCATTTCATCTTTGAGCCTGTGTGGACTGAATGTGCCTCCAGGAGAGCGTACACCACCAACTGCTGCCTCACAGAAGGCTTTTGTGTTTGCTTTGACATCAGTCCTCTCCTCCAGAAGTGAGGTGACCCACCAGCCTAGGTTAGAGGACCTGGCAAGTGCAGGCACGGGGTACGTAACACGGGTTTTGAACAAGACAAAGGCCCGCAGACACCAGGAATCAGACAAGGAGCAAAGAGTTTGAAAGTGAGTTGAGAAAGAGTCTGCAGCGCAGTGGGGCCCAAAGCTTTACATCTCTGCAACAATGCCAGGGAAATAATGGCGGGTAAATATCGAGAGGAGGCTGCACAGGCTGGGGCTCGGCAAGGCCGACCTAAGGGTGGCTGCTGACACCGGCAGCTTTGATTGCTGACCTCCGGCCCGGCCGCGGCCCCGGCGCGCGCAGGTACAATAATGAGCCGTGTGGGCTGATGGCCAATTAGAAACGGTGCCTTTGGACACACACTGACCTAATGTGTTTAGGTCAAATGAAACAAAAAGCTCGATGGACTTTCTAAGGGGCTTTGTCTGCTCCACAGAGAAGCTGAGACCCCTCTTTAGATCCAGCTGGTAGAGCAGTGGTTCCCCAATATGAGCATAAGGATCGTGGGGAATTAACAACTTGCTAAGGTCAAACTGGAGAGAAAAACTTTTTCCTCCCCCCGCCCTCTGGCTCCACAATGGCACCTCGTCTTTAAAAAGTACAGCAAAGTCCACAGAATTAGTAACAAAGAGCCCCAAAACAATGCAATGACAAGAAATGTGTCTGTCAAACTCATCCTGCAGCTCCCAACAAGCCACCAAGGGGTCTGCTCAGTTCTGGACTCACAGAACCCATGGCAGCACCACAGACTGCAATGACATCACACACAACCTTTATTCCCACATTTCTGTGCAAGTGGAGCCATATGAAACGTGCCTCAAGCCCCAGAGCTGCCCAAGCCCAGGCACCCGACCTGCTCTGGGAGGGGCTGTGCCCAGCCCTGCAGAGGGGCCAGAGCGGGGGATCCAACCAAGGGATGGACAGCTGGGTCACCTCTGAGTTACATAAACAGTGAAACATGATATTAAATGCCCAAAATAAGGGCTCCCAATAGCATAAAAATTATGAAATGTCAAAGCATCTGGAACTTCTACAATTGGAAAGGAAACAACAGTCCTTCAGCCCACTGGCAGACCTGGGATTGACACCTGATTGGTATAAGCCAGCAAGACATTCCTGAAGTAGCTTAAATCATATATGTTATTTAGGACAACAACAAAAACCATGAGATCTCTCCCTCCTAAAAACTGGGAGAAAAATGGAAGGTGAAAGTTACTCATTACTGGAACAAATTCTCCAGGAATACAAAAATCTAGCAATGTTTCAGTGACTTTTAACAGAAAGAAAGTGTAATTTAAGGGTATTATTAAAACCAAAACCATCTTTTGTCTGAGGAAAGAAGATACTTGACAGATTAGCAGAAAAAGAGAATGACAGTGATCTACCACACTCCAAAATGATCTCCTGGACACCTCCACGAGAAATGCTTCCCCCAACAACTGTCTATTCAGGTGAGATCTTTCCTACCTATTTATTTTAAAGGAGAAACTTCAGAGAAAGGGATATTCTGTGTAAATATGCATCAGCAATTTTTCCAGAGGACTTTTACAAACACTGCAAACGCTGGCTCTAGAGGAGCAAACCCCATTCTGAACGTGGAGAGGCACTGTCCTGGTGCAGGTTGTTCTGTAAAGCTCTGCATGAGCTGTTCCTACAATACCAGCCCTTAGCCAGAGCCACACAGGGCTCTATGACTAAAATAATGTCGAATACATTAATGCCAAGTGCCCAACCATTTATAGAAATTGTCTTAGCCAGAGCCCTCGGTAAGTTCCATTCTCCTGGCTGAAAGTTGAGGATGGTACCATTCATATTCCTCCTTCTTCCTAATTCTATGTAGTTAAGCTTCAAATGAGCCACTAACGGAGAGACTGGACCACCACTGTCCATTTGTGAGATGGAAAAAGGCAGCCTTTGCCAAAAAAAAAAAAGGGGGAGGGGGAAGAAAAAGAAAAAAAAAAGGAAAAAAAAAAGAAAAAAGAACTGTATCAGATATAAAATAAAGCTACCAGGCTGTATCTATTAACAATTATTTGCTCTCACTCATAAGAATCCTCTGAAACCGATTTCTGTTGCTTTGAAATACTGCACCACAAATGAACAAGGGATGGAAATGGAGCCCCATTCAATCTCCACTATCATATTAAAGAAGGACCTTACACACACCACAGTGACCTCTCAACAGGTCAATCCTGCATTTCTCATTTGCAATTCAAACCCAACACTGGAGCAGACCAAGGGCAAAATGGGCTCTTGATTATATTTAAGAGGTCACCATTGCTATGCAGAGTTGGAGGAAGCAGACCTCCAGCTTTATTGCATTTTTAAATTCTATCTTGTACAGAAGCTGCTCAGATTTGGCAGTGAAAACTGGAAAAGGGATGTTTATATTTGACTTTTCCTTACCAGGGGCCTGCATACTTTCTGTATTAATAATGGAAAATAGTATGTTAAAATGCAGTGGATAGTAAGTTCAGTTTAAAAATAACCTTAGGTTACCCTTAGAAGATGAAAGACTACCATCCTAAATTTGGCAAAAATGAAGTACTTAATGATGCCAGAATGTCAAACAGTTAACACTTGCACATGCCAGTAAGTAAACACATGAGGAATACCATGTTCTCAGATGAAAATTGGGGAGGATGCTTTAACAGACTTGTGCATAATAGACCCATAATGGAGCAGCACAGACATTTAGATTAAAAATGAGGGTGACCAAAACAATTTTTGCTATTTTTATCACTTTCAAGAGAGCAATCCCTAATTTTAGAGTTACCTTGCTGGTGCATTCACATGGAGAAGAGGATGGGATAGAAAAGGACAGAATAATGAAGGAAGGGGAGGTAGAGCAGTGTGTGCCAACTACTCACAGCAATCTTTTAAGCTCTTGTGAAAGCCTACGTTGAACAATCATGTTTCACCACCTCACTTACAGGAACACCACATAATAAGGAAGGTGAAACAAAACTGGGCCATTTAGTTGTAAATGTTCTGTGTGTTTTTTAAAAGGAAGCCAGTGGCTTGACAGACCAGGAGGACAACAACCTTAATAAAACAAAGCAATGACCGAATGAGGCTTTGCTCAGCCTCGCACACAAATGTCACACCACAGCACACAATTCTATTAGCATTTAAAATACAGGAAAAAATCTGGTCGTGTTACACAGCTCCAACTGCTTCAGAAATGCACAGGAGAAGGCCAAACATTTTATTATTCATGAAGGTTATGTCCAGAAACGAAACACATGGAATGACATAAAAAAAAAAAGCATATACAAGAAAACTGCTTCATGTTTCTATTATTCTCAAATTATACCTAAAGTGGTTGCACATAATGTAGTGTAATAAAATCAAATGGCATTAAAAGCATCTGAAGCAACTTTCTCTTGCTCCAGACTCTCCAGCAATGTGCTGGAATATTGAGAGGAGCAGCAGCTGCACTGCACCCAGAGGTAACTCCTGCTCGAGCCCGCACAGCAATCCCTGGGCAGGAGCAGGGTGGCTCAGGGGCATTGGTGGCTGTGCCAGAAGGGCACCTGCAGCCCTGCCCCAACACGGGGGGCTAGAAAGGGAGAGAGGAATTCACAGAGATAGTACAGATTAAACCCACCCAAACTACCATGCAGCAAATGGAACAAAACTGTCCGAATGCTCTCAGCAAGTCAGCTGTCCTGTCTCCCCACAGGACTCTGATCCACAGAATAAACAGAATTACCCACCCATTCATGAGGTGAGTGGCAACTTCTGGCTTAAAAGGAGCAATTAGGATTGGATAACACATCCTTCAAACACAACTGAGCATTTTTGGAATTGTGCTCTTTACAAACAAACAAACAGGGATTTGGAAAACAACAGTGTCAGTACTTTTTCCTGGGGTAATTCCAATTGGAAATGAACCCCAACTCTATCAAATCCTTCTGTCTGAATTCTGCAGGAGACTCTCCCGACACACAGGACCCCCCTTCCCAGTGGCAGACAGACAGGACACCGTGTTTCCCGACTGATCACTGTAAGAACAACCCCAGTGAACACAGAGTTCCCTGCCCCGGCAGCAGGGAAGAGCACCCAGCTCTCCTGCACTCCCAGCACCAGGGGCAGGAGTGGGCCCTCTCCAAACACAACATTGCATTTTCTGGCTTTTGTGGGTTGAAGTCAGAGCCTTAATGTATTTGAAGACAATTTTTTTTTTGTCTGTGAATATTTATAACTGGGAAAAATCCGGGACAGCTGGTAATGCATTTTGAAGTGTGCTAACAACACTGTATCAAACAGCTTCCTATTGATCACATCGTGCTTTCAGTGGCTAAGGATTTCAGACGTGCTGCTTATACATTTGGAATAAGAACTTCAAGTACCTTTTGCTTCAAGCGGTTTTTCACTTCTTTTATTCCCATTTTCGCATGATCTTTTGCCTGCATGAAAAATTAATTTAAGTTAAAATCCCCTTCTATTTCCAGTGGTGACTAAGTTTGATTTCGGTTACTAAAGATGGCAACAAAAAATATAACAGGATACTGAAAACACATTAAAACAAACAGAAAGCTAAAAAGACCCCAAACAAATAAAACCCACCCCTGCTGCAAAAATTTTGTTTCCCTGTTTTGATGCCATACACATCTTTCATCTTTTTGCATTCCACAGCCTCAGTGTTCCCCTCTAAGTATTTTTCTTTGCTATAAACTCATATTCTCCAATATCAGCAGTGAGCCTGCAAACCCCCTCCTTGCAGTGCTCTGGATGCCAGTTTAGTAGAGCCATTCTCATCCTACTCATCTTTCTCAGGCTGCAGGAAGGCAGGAGAAAACCAAAGTCTGGCTAGTTATCTCGATGATTTATGTAGCATTATTTCCTAAAATTGAGCACATAAGAAATGCTCAGTTGTTTCTCCATTGTTTGATCTTGCAGAGTGGAGCTGGCAGCCACACACGACAGCACAGCAACACACCAGCTGTTTGTTAACAGGACTGAAAACATTGCCATTGAAAGAATAACTCAGTAAGCTGGAGTCTAAATGAGCAGGTATAAGAAATCTCTGGGGAAAATTAATTGACATTTAGAAAAGATGGAAACAATTTGGAAAATGAGAGGATTCCCTTCTTTCGATGAAGTGCAAGCAGGGAAACCTGAGGTAACAATGATTTCCAACAGAGCAATGATGAGATGGTAGAGCTGCTTAGCAGAGCACACAGGCACCATTTCCCAGAAAGAGTTCTGAGTAATAAATAGAATTTATCATCTATACTTTCAAAAGAAATCACAAGTTTCCATTCTCCTTTGCATTTCAAAATGACTTTTCCATTTGAATCTGAAATTTAGATGAATGTGTATTTTAAGTAATTTTGTGAGTCCAATAAAAATGCATTTAAGTGTCGAGTCTCATTGGGAAGGTTAAACCAGAATCGTAATTAGACTCTTATCTCAGTAGTAAGCCAGTACTCAATACTTACAAACTTATAGACAGTCTTCATGGCAGGGTTAGCCTTGGTCTTTACTGTGTTTAAAATGGCTCCACTTCCTTTCTATAATCACAGTAACAAGAGAAGAAATGTTATCAAAGCTCTTTAAAGCAAACAGCAACCCAAAATCCACCATTTGTAAAGTAACCAAGCATTAACTGTGCTTATTAGCAGAGCTGAGCATTCCAGTGGCAAAACTAAAGCAAAAGACATGAGTAAAAACACCTGAGTGTTTCTCTGGTTCTTCCCAACTCTGTTCAATCCAGCAGTTCCCCGAGGAAAAGGTGTCAGTGCTTCCCAAGAGCCCTCCTCTCACAGCTTGTCTCACAAACCCTCAGGGGGTCCTGCTCACTCCACTAAAATCCTAAACAAGTTCAAGGCAAAAGTATTCTAACAAATGTCTGGGGCAGGAAATTCCCTTTCAGGAAAGCCTGTACAAGCAAGCTGAAGAGCTAAGATCTTTTCTGTGTTCCTATTTTCCTTTCCCTCAT
Source organism: Lepidothrix coronata (assembly GCF_001604755.1). Lineage (NCBI taxonomy): Eukaryota > Metazoa > Chordata > Aves > Passeriformes > Pipridae > Lepidothrix > Lepidothrix coronata. The sequence goes on from NW_016690208.1 coordinate 6,003,429, forward strand.
CCCACAGTCCTGTTTATCACACACACACTGCCTTTTTAAGATCCAAGTAGTTGGTAAAGGGATAAATTGAGGGAAAATGAAACCTAACTACATCATAAACACTAATTCTAGAACAGCTGAATTGCATGTGGTGAATATAATCAAAGTAATGAGGCAGTAATGCATCAGCCAGAATCATCTGTTCGTCTGGTCAGGGTTTTGTACCCCTTCCACACACCGACTACTGCTGGACAGCAAGAGCCAAGCAAGAAAACCTTGGCTAATTTTAGATTTTCTGCTTTCAGTGCAAACTTATATTTCCAGAGATCAGGTCTGATTATGTGCAATCAGATGCAAGCAGCTTTAAGATTTACTACCTTTGTTACTTCATGACAATTAATCTTCAACAAAAATTATAAACTGTTGAATTTAATCACGCTAATTTTTATATTCACTCTCAGGCATTACTCTTTCTTATAATGTTAAAATTACCTGTCATCCTATGTATTTATATATATATATGTATATATATTTATTTACCTACCTAACCATACAATGGAATTTTTAAAAATTACTGCTACAAAATATGTGTAATTCAAACTCATCAAGATTATACTGAGCCCAGCACTTTGTGTAAGGAATATAATTCCATTCACAAGCAGGACAGGAGTAGATGGAGTGCTGCAACACTCAGTTCTGTCAGAAAAAAATCCAAACAATCTTTTCTATTGACTCATACCCATAAACCTGAAATATTTTACTTTTCAATACACCACATTTTAGGCATTGAAAGCAGCTTTTAATATCCTCTACAACAACTTATTATTCTCTAAAAGTATTTACACTTTTAATTTATACATTTGGCACATTTATAATTTGGCAATAACCAGAGATGCAAACCCCACCCCAAACAGTGGTGCCCCCATTCAACACTTCACACCACTGAGCTTTATCCAGAATTTTTCGGTGTGACAGTGTTTCCCTCAGAGCTGCACGAAGGGCCAACGAGAACTGAGGTGTCTGCTGGAAGGATTGTGTCCTTACCCTCACTGTGGAGAGCCACTGGTGGTACAGTTTGTCGCTACCTGGAGAGAATCACAGACACAAACAAACAAATTAACTCTCTGCAACAGGAAACAAGCTCAAAATGTGAAGTGCTGGCATTCAGTGGTTCTGGGAGCAGGGACAGAACAGGACACCCAGACTTCTCTTTCAGGGAGACACAACAACAAAATACTGAGGAGAGATTTACACTTTTCTATTTTCTGTGTTCTCTCAGACATTTGAGAACACTGGGATTTTTTAAAGATCACTAAGAAATATGAGGTGGTTCTGAGTAAAGCCAAGGGTTTTTCTCCACTGCAAGGACTCTTTCAGTTGTACTTTATTCAAGTGGTAAAGCTGAGGTTTTCTAAGACTGAACAAGTTTTATTCAAACTATAATACATTATTCTAAGTTCTTGACAGAGGAAAGAACAACAATTTAAGACACTTCAGGCTACCAGGATCACTGAGCCTCAGTTATTTACCAACAGCAATGCCCAATTACCTCCTGATGGCCCACAGAGGGTGGGTCAACAGCAGTGTCGGAAATTCCCTTAACAGCCCATTTCCTACCTGCGTATTCCCCGGCGTTGATCTCCTCCTCGAACACATCACTGAAGCCCTCCCCGGAGTTCAGCAGGTCCAGGCGCCCATCGATGAACTGCAGCAGGTGAAAGGAGAGCACAAACATCACCCACCCCAAAGGAGAGCACAAACATCACCCACCCCAAAGGAGAGCACAAATGCATCATCCACCCCATTCCTCAGCTTTCCAGAAAGACTCCATCCTGCATCAGCTGCAATAACCTCTGTGTTTATATAGGGCAGGGACTCGAGATAGAGTGAGAACACCACCAAAGCTGGCCAGATGTTTCCCACTGCCCAAGGTGTGCTGTGTCCCTACAAACCAGAAATGTGTGGCTACACAGCCATGTTTTCAGCTGCCCCCAAGCACTAATGCCATGCTTTACAGTAATGTGCTTTCTGTACCAAGTTTACAGCAGACAAGTTGGGTCTAGGTGTGCTCAGACCCCTTCAGTGGCAAAACCCATACACCTCTTCCAACACATAAAGCCTCAGCACTGGGTTTGAGAGAAGCCAGCAGGAAAGAACTGTGGTGCTGCACTACACCATTTTTCTTCCTTCTGTGGCTGACAGATCAAGGAATATAGAAACAGCCCTCACCCCCACCCTGGACTGTCAGAGAACCTGCACCAGGGCAAAGGAGGCAGTACCTGCTTGAAGAGCTGGAGCTGGATGGCGTTCTGCAGGAACTGCCTCATGACGGCGGAGCGGTGGGACACGAACGCCTCCTCACAGAACGTGATGGGCTCCCCCTGCAGAGGGCACAGCACCACACTGCAACAGCTCTGACTGAGCCATGGTCACCACTGCCCCCAGCTCACCCCTTCCCCTCCAGAACACACAGGGAACCCAAACAGCCCCACCAAACCCCGAGGGAACTGGACTTTATTGCCAGGTTCCAGCCACGGGACTGAAACGCTGGAAATGGGCGAATGGTGTATTATCCAAATAAACCACAGTGGCTTTATGCACATATTGCTAAAGCTGGTGAAGAACTTTCATCATCCAAAATGGTGACTTTACTTACTGTCCCCAAAATATGACACACAGTCACCTGAATTTTGTCTGTTCTGCTCATCTGCCTCAGCAGACCCAGCAAGAGCAGGTCAGGAATGTCCACTCTGTTCTCTCCAGTCCTGAAAGATTCCACTCATACTGAATGAGTGGAATTTCCCTTTTTCACAATCTTGTTGGCAGAAGACAGAAATTGTTTTGCAGCTCTACTTTTATACGATTTTAATGAGTTATGGTAATGCTGAAATCTGCTGTGCATCTGCCATAAGGGCACAAATTTCCTCCACACATCTACAAATACATAACAGAGCAAGCAATTATATTTATTGAATTAAAAATAAAAAAGTAACAAAGAATGACTAAATTATACTGATGTATAATTAATATGGAGGCTTTTTCATACTCATACTAAAATACATTTGGACTCTTCATCTGTTGAATATTCAAAATTAAGATTAGATAGGAAGAAATCTTAAAGCACCCCCTTTAAAAGGGTGGTATCATTCCATTTTGGAAAGCTTTAAACTACCAATCTCATTTATCACTGGCTGTGTAAAGTCAGGACAAGGCCATTAAAATGACTGAGGAAAAGGATCAGTTGCAAGTTTCTAAGCACAGGACAGGGCTCATTCAAAGAGGGAAGAAATCACTCCTTTAGGAGAGTGTCTGTCACCTTTCCGTGGGCCACTGAATTTCCATGCTCTGCTCCCACAACACCCCCACCACAGCTGGGGCACCATCGGAGTGCTAACACACTTCCTTCCCAAAGTACTAATGACTGAGTTTGTTCATTAGGTTGATTAGACCTTTTGACTTCTTAAGAGACAATTGGGGCTCAACTGCTGCGAGATGACAGAGGAACTGTAATGCTCAAGGTGAGGCGTGAGCTGTGCAGCCCCCAGTGCATTAGTGCTGCCAGCCCCGCTGACCTCCCCGGGTGGGCATTAGTGCTGCCAGCCCCGCTGACCTCCCCGGGTGGGCATTAGTGCTGCCAGCCCCGCTGACCTCCCCGGGGGGGCACACT
>NW_016690208.1:6007154-6061581 GCF_001604755.1 Lepidothrix coronata
AGGGCTGCCAGCCCCGCTGACCTCCCCGGGTGGGCATTAGTGCTGCCAGCCCCGCTGACCTCCCCGGGTGGGCATTAGTGCTGCCAGCCCCGCTGACCTCCCCGGGTGGGCACACTGCTCCGGCCCCAGCCCACTGCACTACACAACACGGCCTGCACCACAGGCATTCCCTGACAGATTTAGTGAGGTAACTGTACATTATAAAGCTAATCAGCTCTCCTTTTACTGGCAAATGACATCACACACGAGGGGACACGTGTGGAACTGCAGATATGTTGTGGAATTAATGGTCTTGCTCACATGTAAAACAATTAAAATAACTTGTTCTGATAAACCCATCAACTCCTAAACTTGTTGGCTCTAACAATTAGAATTTAGGCCTTGGTTCATCAACACCTTAAATATCCATTAATCCCCTCTCCAAATGCCAAACAGAGGCTAAAACGTGGCACTGCAAAGCCTCTAAATGTGTGCACAATACAACTCGATGGGGAATCTGATTGGATCTGTAATGTAATATTACAGACCATTCCAGCAGATTTCAAGACTGGATCACAAAATTATTCTTAATACACAAATTTACACATTTAATCTGCCATTTTAACACAAGAGAAGTATCTTTAAATATGAGACTAAGATTTAAGACTCCCAGATGCATTGAAAAAATAGGTGTCTTTTTTATGCCTTTGCAAATCTCCCTTTATATGAATATTTTATATTCGTCTGGCATAATGAAGTTCATCAGGGCACTGCTGCTATCTCATGACCCCTTAAAAAGCTGAGAAGTTCCAGCCCACATCTGATCTGTTGCCAGACCTATTTTTAAATTGGAATTGTGTTACATTCTAAAATAATGTTCGAGACTACTTAAGGCAGCAAGTGGAAAACAAAAGGAGTCTAGGACTTATTTCAGACTCTTCTGGAGTTTCAGGAAACCTGCTGTTATATTTTAGGAAGCCACAACACAAATTGAAAGAAAAAGGCCTGGTTTTGATTAAGTCCACTGTGAAAAACTTCACCATGATCCCTCATCTTTCAAGGAAATCACTTTTCCTCAGCTCAGTGGTTATGGCAGGAACTTTCAGAGTGAATATAAAGGACTAAAAATATGTGGGAGAGAAGACAGCTCTGATGAGAGAAGGACATGGAGGGGGACAGAGGCAAACACAAAGGATGCTTCTGGAAAGAGGCAGGAGCCAAGGTAACTCATGGGAATGTGAGCACTCCCACTCCTGCAGGAGTGCAGCTGGGAGGGCAGCAGGGGAGTGCTGCAGAGAACAGCCAGGTAATAAAGACAGGGGACAAAGATGGGGCAAATTAGGTCAGCAGTGAGAGTCCCTCACACGAGCAAAGGTTTCACAAAACCTGATTATGTGGAAAAAAAAAAAACAATGAAAAAATCACCAACCCCAACAACCCCAAGTGAAGACTTTGTTTAGACAACCCTCAAAGTTGTGCCGTGGAAGAGAGAGATGATCTCTGTGCATTATCAGGGGCAGCATGTGGTGCAGGTAATGAATTTTGAGCTGCTGTGTGCATGCCTTCATACACGTAGGTGCTCCTTCAAAGCCTCTCTAATAAACACACAAACCATTAGAGCTGCTCTGCAAATCAGCCACGGAATTAAAAGATGTGGGTGGAATTTAAAGGTGCAGAACAAATGCCAATGTGACAGGGTACAAGCTGTAAGTCCAGTGTCACTGCACCACAGTAACCCCAAAGAACCAGCAAACCCATGGGTGTGCAAGGGGTTCTTGGAGCACTGGGTGTGCAAATAACCACATCCTGTGCTCAGAGTGGTGAATGACAAAGGAAAGCCTGCAGGGATGTTCTAGGACTCGTCAGCCTTAATTCCATCCAGACTTACAATGAAACCAAGCCAGGAGGACGATCCTACTGCTCTGGATCCATGTATCAGTATCAGGTACACCAGCAACCAAAGGCTCCACAGCCTTTCCAGAGCTGGGACTGCAGTGTCACGGGAGGATTGGCCCATCACAGCTCAAGGAGGATCACCAGCCAGCCAGCAGGATTCCACAAAGGAAACCTGAAATGGGTGGCAGCTGCCTGATGGGACACTGGCTCGTCCTGCTTGCAACTGTGACAACAAATAACTAGTCTGGATGTTCAGCACCGGAGAGCTCTCTGCATCCACCTCAGTCATAAGGGAATCCAGAAACTCTCTGCATTAAGCAAATGATACCAGAGCTTTATTAGCTTCTCAAGATGCTGCTCAGGAACAAAGAAATCATGTGCTCACAGATTTGACCACACATCTTCTAAAGAAAACTACATTCAGGCTCTGCTCAAAAAGACACTACCAGTTCTGATAAATCACTATTGCCAAGCATAATCTTAAAAAGCATTGCAAACCCGTGTATTTACCCGTGCACACTGCACTGCCCGAACACTCACTGTCTCACCTAAGTGCCCATTTCCATTCCAGCCCCATTTCAGACAGTTTTTCCTGTTCCTCACCACAATACACAGCCTCTGGTAGAGACACAGCAAGAGTGAATATCCCTATATGCAGCACCGAAAAAATGGGCCATTTCTCTGAATTCTCCACCCTTGCAGTTGCTGGTGAGTTGGAATTTCTAAACAGCTGTCATTCCCCTGCATGTGATCTGATAGCAGGTGATCCTGTAAGAAGTTGTAAGAATATTACTGAAGGAGAACTAAAAGGGAGTGGCTGTGAGTCAGGTGAATCCCTGATGCCAATCACATCAATCACATCAACATCCCTTCCAAATGTCCCATCAACAAACACATTCCTGACCAAACCCCAAAGAAATGCAAAGTGTCCCCAGCAAGGACACAGATCTGTTCCTACAGCACTGAGGAGATCATCAATATTTATCAGCAGGCTGCCAATGAGGATGAAGCAATTTAAACACATAACAACTCTAAATGTGAAATTATGACATGCAGCTATTCAGACTTCATCAAAACCTTTTTAACACTGTAATTAGAATTCTGTGGCCTCTGCTTCTTTCAGAACTCTAGTAATACAGGTATTATTCTAATGCAATGCACCATTAAGTTGTAATCAATTCCACAACATCCAAAAATCCTTCAGACCAAAAGAATTTAGGCGTATTAAAATTACTATGAAACTTCTGTAGAAAAAATGCAGAATAAGATTTATTTGCATTAAAACATTATAAGAAAACCAGCTCAGATACTGATGGATTCAGTGAAAGTTCAACATCACCTGTTTACACGTTATTTCAGATGGCAATATCCAACACCATTACAGAATCTGACCAAATTTGGACAAAACCGACTTCAAATGAAAGATGAAACTGCAAAAAATGTGTAACTGGGAAGAACTTACACCCCACAGCAATGGCTTTGCTTCTCCTTTCAAAGCCTGTTAGTTTATCAGGACACCTGACATTTTCATCTTACATCAGGAAAATGACACACACTCACATTCACAAATAATGGAAGTACTTCACTGTAATGGAGCCAGGCAGCTTTCCAAGTGTTTCTGTGGCTAATTCCAGCCACTGCCTGCCCTGATTTCCTCCCCTACATCAGCCAGACGCTTCCTATCCCTAAGCAACTGCTACAGCCCCGTAGCTGGAACTTCAGCAACAAGCCTGGTACATGAAGTGCAAAGGAGCCAGCAAGAAAGAGCTTGGGGGAAAGAGAAAAAAAAATCACCATTTCACAGATCAAGAATAGAGGCATGAAAATAATAAGTAACTTGTACATGGTCACAAAAGTCTCTGGCAGAGCCAGGGAAAAGAACCGAAATTTCTTTAATCCCTGCTCAGTCCCTTAAATACAAGGCTATTCTTCCTCTTCCTACTTGATATTGTGTCAATGCAGGAGTGTAGGTGTTGAAAGACTAACAAAAGAAAAGTAATAGTATGGTATTATGAGCTGAGAAACCTAATCTTTATCAGATACAGCAAATCTCTATGATGCTGCCTGCACTGGGAACTCTCTCTTTGTCCTGAATATGCTTTAAATTACTGGTATAATGTGTACTGGATATTGTTCCACTCTTATATTTATTCCACAAAAACCCCTGTGGCCCGCATGCGATTTTATCATTAGCTGGCAAGGTAATTTCAGGCCTGGCTCTGCAATCATTCCATGAGCAGTGCTCCCGGCGAGGCCGGGACGTGCAGCATGCAAAGCAGCTGCCAATCCAGGGGCCCTTTTCTAGTTTAGCTATTGTGGAACATTAGTGCCAATACAGAAAAGGAGAAAAATTACAGGGCAATTCTTTATATGAGTTATTTTATACTACGAAAAAATATAAAAGTGTGCTTGGAAAAACAATCTACAAGTATTGCTATTTTTGCTTCATTTATTAAAACTCAATAGAACACAAACTATTTTGTTAAAATAGGAAATAATATTCTGCAAAAGTGATAAATCATTGGCCAAGATTTATGAATGATCAACATGCCTAAAGATCACATATGCTAATATTTTGCTTTCTTTTGATTTCTTAGATACATGTAAAAAGCCAAAACTGACCTAAACCAATGAAGCTTCCATGATTCATCCAAGTTAATATGATGAAAATATGGTTTTGTGCAAGGTGTATACGACTCCTCTGCATCATGATCCCCAAACATGCATTCAGTAAACAGCTATTTTCAATAGCAAAGGATTTTAATATAATATTTAGATGCTGATATAGATGCAGAAGGAGAATAAACTGGTTTTAACTTCACTGAAGCAACACGAGAGAAGCTTTAGTCATAAAGGGAGGTCATAAAATCCCACTCTCTTAGCTAAGTACCAACCCCCCATCTCTATAAATGAGACAGATATAACGGAACTAAACTTTAATTGTTCCCTGGGTCGCACACACCCAGTCTCTGGTAGATCAGCTGCTGCCCACGATGTGAGAACACGGCCTGCAGTGCCCCCTCCTTCATACAAGAACTGCCCAAGTCACTGCTGTCCCAGGACCCACTGCCGAGGGTGGATCTGCCCTGTTGTGCCCCTCGATGACTTGGTGTGGGAGCCTCAACTATTGCCATGAAAAACCACAGCTGGCAGAGACTCACCTTAGGGCAGGTGCCATCCCCTGGGAGAGGTGACTGGGGCACTGGGGTAGGAGCACTGCAAAAGGGTTCCAGTGTCTCTGCCCAAGGCATGGACGGCCTCTGGGCAAACCTCAGTGCTCAGGACTGATGCAGGAGTGCACACACACTGTGCTGGCTGCGGCTCCTCATCACACAGGTGAGGTTATAATCAGTCACTTCTGTCACTAGGCTCTTTGAGGTGCCACAGCATCCATTCCTGGGGACAACTGGACCTGCCACTCCAAGGACACTTGTCCTGTACTGCTCGTTCCAGGGCACCAGTCTGTTCTGTTCTGCCAAGCCACTGCTGGGAGACAGCTGAGCCATCAGGTCCACAACACCCCGGGGTCCTTCTCCTCAGAGATGGAGAGAGGCAAAGGCAAGAATTTCCCTTTTAAAATAAATGAGACCTCTTCTCTCTCCTTTCACCATTTTTTCACTCTTTGTCAGGAAGAGGCACAGATGACAAGGCTATCCTCTGCAACACCTCACACCTTGCAGTTTTGATTCAAATCCTTTAAGAAATAAAGATAGAAACCCTGCTTCTGAGAGCCTGGGAACACTGGGTCTTCCAAACATTCAGTGCAAGATCTGTGATCTGCCTCAGTCCCCCAGTGCCTCCCTGGTATGTTCACAAACAGAAAGTTGCATCCAGTGTGAGGATGGAAAGAGAATCAGATTTTTCCTTTCCCCACTTGCCCCACAGGTTTTGCTCAATGGATGACAAAGGAGCCAAGGGGAATTGTTGTGCGTTCCTGCAAACTCTGATGCCAAGCTCTGCAGCAAGTGGGACTGTGCTGGGTTTGGCCACGTGACTCCTCCAACTCCCAGTCCATTGCTACACATTTCCAACATGGAAACCATGTGGAATTCCCCAACTCCCCTATGAGGGAGAAAATGCCACCTAATCAGAGCCCTGTGCAGGGGAGCAGCTGGCTGGGAGCAGCAGCTCCCCGGCCCTGGAGCTGTTGTGGAGACCAGCGCGGGAGCGCTCGGAGCTGGAAGGGCAGGGCAGGGTCCGGCTGCACGGCCTCGTGTTCTGACAGGGAGCAGATGGCAGAGCCTGGCCAGCTCTGCCCCCTCCACACCCACGTGCCCTCAGAGATCAGCTTCACCTTGCACAAGTGCTTCTCAGCTGCTCTGGAACCTCCTGCTTTCACCGAGGCAACAGAGCCGAACCTGCCAGCACCTCCATCCAGAGAGCCCACACTGACGTCAGTCACATCTATGGCGTGCTCGTGAGGAGCACTAACAATTGACAAAACATTACCCAAATATTTGAAGAAACACTCATTTTGATGCTTCATTTTGGCAGTCAATTCAAGCTGCATTCTTGGAAAAATGCACAGGAATTTCTGTGATTCACACGGTGAACGATTCCATCTTGGCTGGGGAGGTTTGAAGCTGTTCTAATTACTAATAAAGTAAAACTTTCCCTACACACTCATAAGAATTGTTAATAATGATGTCTCTTACTGCAGTGACCTCACAGCTTTGAGACCCTATTTTCAGTGTCTTTGTAATTTTCAGCTGCACAAATACATGTTTTCTGCTCCAAACTCCTGTTTAGCTCTAAGGCTTCAGCCCCATTAGCTCAGCATCCTGCCACGAGCACCTTCAAGGGAAACAGAGCTGACTAAAATGCACCAACTCATCAACAATAAAATACGAGTTCCCAAATTTCAACAAGTTTAAACTCTAGAACATAGTAAATACTGACCAATAATTGCTATAGCTCAGAGTCACCCCGAACACTTCATTAGCTCAGATACTGCCTGCTCCATTGATTACTACAAGTAATGTTTCCATTTTAGCAGCACAAAATTACATCACCCCAAATGCAGGAGCTGCTCATTTAAAGAATGAAACTTGCCGAACAGTGTGCTTAGTTCTGCTAATGCAACACTTCACATTCAATAGCAATTTAAGCTCATTTTTCAGGATTAAACAAAATACTCCAAACTTTTTGCAAAATTTTCGTCACATACGAACCCTCACCTCCAACTCTATTGAGCATTGCATTTTCCACTGCTTATCTTTCCACCCTCCATAAATCCTTTCAAAGCTTAGAGCCAGTTCCTAAGGTGCTGAAGGGTTAATGCTCCGTCCTGTGGTCACTGCACACAGCTGAGTTTTGGGTAGGCACGATTCTGTCAGACACACAACCCGTGCAGGTGTGGGCAATAATTAAAGGCTTCAGCACATCTACCTGGGTGAAGTATTTTTGCCTCCTATTCCGAGGAGGAAGCCCTCTCTGTGGAGAGCAGAAGAGCTCATTAATGAGGCTAATTAGGTGTAAAGGGGGTAGAGTCTGGCATCAGCTGCAGCTTATAGAAGCTAATCATTAAGCCCTGTAATCTCTACCCCAGAACAGCAGATGATCATGTTCCTAGGTGACTGATGTTGCTAAGAAAATTTCCAGCACCTGAGTACCTGACCAAATACTTTTTGGGAGGCTAAAAATTCCCTTAACCCTCCACGTGCCAGACAGTACAGTCACATCCTTTCTTCACTCACCAATTTTCTAACAATGGGTATCCAATGAGACTTGAACTTGGCACGAGGCCCATAATGTGATTTATTTTAGAGTTAAAAAATAATAATAATCAGTGCCATCAAAAGCATCTGTAAAGGGAGGGCAGGAGATAAGGGCTGGTGGAGCAACATGCAAGAATAACACAGACAGGAGCAGTAATGCTTGAAAAAGAGTGACCACATACACTTCCTGAAGGTTTGTGAGTTTTCAGTATAATTTCTTTGCATAAAGTAGTGAGGGTAGTTACAATACCACAGGGATGAAAGCCTTGTTAATAAATATGTAAAATAAGGATTTCATTGTACTTCACCTAATTTGAAATGAGAAAAAGGACATAATTTCCATGGAGAGAGAATACATGGAAGCAGAGCTCAATCTGGAACTTGTTTTGTAAAATGAATTGCAAGAATAGCAAACCATTGCAGCACCTCAACGGGAATGTTTGAGTTGATCAGGCAGAACAGACTTCACTGGCAAACTGCTACTGTCCTTTTATTTCCTCCCACTAAGTAGCAGATATGAATCAAAAATGTTTAGATTCAGTTCAAATTCAACAATAAATAGAATACTTTTTGTGTCCATGCTACCTGTGGACTTGGAGACAGATTAAACAACATGAGCTGCTCAGGGGTGGCTCTTGCTATAATCCAGGATACGGATGCACCCACCAGGATAAGCCACACTGGCCTCCTCTCACCATCAACAGAAAAAACACCTCCAACAATAAGTAGCACCTTATCTTACAATACACAAGTCAGTCCAACTGGATGATAAAACTGCTTTGTAGCCAGCACCACATTATATTAATAATTCTGCAGATAAATAATAAAGCCAAACCCCCGTTGGGTAACAGAGGTTTGTACAAAAGCCCTGACTAAGCCCTTCCCCAGCACTGAGCACACTGTGCTTCAGCTTCCCCTGTTCTCCAGTGGCACCAGCACAAGGAGCTCTCAGGCAGCACAGAAGTGCTCAGTGCCAAAGGGGTGTTTGTGTCAAACAAACCCGAGCCCAGGCCTCTCCCAGGTATCTCTCCAACTGCCCCCAAACCAGCACAAGCTTCCTCAGTGTCACTTGGTTGAGTGCTTGGCAGTATTACCACCTCTCCTGCACAGAACAGCTCCTTGCCTATTTTGAACCTTTGCTGTTACAAACCCCATTTGGTTGCCTGTGGTTTGTTATGCTGGAAGAGACAATGAGGGGCCATGCCTGATCCTCCTCCTTCAAACTGTCAGGGAGAGCTTTCCCTGTAACTAATGCCACAAAATTGACTGCCATTCCCATTATCTTTGATACTCCAATAACCAGACTGGACATTTTCTGGGGGAAACGTGCCATGTCTGTAAGCAGGGGTAAGTGTGGTCAGCAGCCGGGGTAGGTACATACAAGTGTCTGAGTTAACAGAGGGAAGGGCAAACCAGAACTGTATCACATCCCCATCAATGGTAACCACCACTGTTTCCCTGAAGTCCAGCTCCCCACCACGACCATGCATGTCCCACAGCTGGTCTGCAGGGACAGGAGAGACTGTCCAAGGGGTGATCCCACGATGTGAGCGCTGTTCCCCTGTTCTGAGCCATGCTCCATTGTTCCTTGGCCGTGTACACCCTTCATTTCAGTAATTAGCTGTCAGCACGGCCCGACAGCAACCTGGGGTTGTCTGCTTAAATCGTATTAATGAAATGCAACCCACTAAATGTCCTGGCTGCACATCTGTAATTGTGGTACACGGGGAGGCTGGGCACGGGGGCAAACTGCAGCTCCTCCACAGGGCACTGTGGTCAAGCACATTAATCCGTTATTTCTTAGGGATTTGACAACCAATTAATTCTACAGAGCTTCCTATACAGCAATAAGAACCAATGATCCACCACCCAACAGGAAAAGCTGTGCCCAACATTTGTGAACACAACCCCCTTGGAGGCAGAGACACAAGAACTCCAGGTTGCAGCCTTGCAAAAGTCCTTTTTGTACTTAAAGATTCAGCATCTGAATGTTGAAACCTAACTGTAGAACACTCGGTGTATCCACCACACCACATAAGGAAAATCAAATAAACCCCAAGAACCTTACCATATATGTAAGGTTTTGGAGTGATGTTCCTGAACAACACAAAATGCAGCTGATGACTCCTGGTTGTAAAGCAATGCTTGTCACTCAAGCCACTGCCCCCTTTTCTGTTTCACCTTCTCCATCACCAAAGACTTTTACAAAGAACAGAGTTTGGACAAGATAAGAAATGAGAAAAACACATAATGGAATATCCTGTGGGTATATATATGCATATATATAGTCTTTGGAAAACTTTCCCGTCAGTTCTGACTGCAAGATTGCTATTAACGTTTAATTAAAATTGAGCACAATAAGCTATGACAAGATAATGGCTGGGAAACGTGGCTTTAGGGCAGAGTGAGGATATCTGGAACTCTGGCTGCATGTGATGCGTTATTTTTGGTTGCATTTGGCAACTATTGAGATTTCTGAAACACAATTATAACGATCTACAGAAATTCACAGAAGAGAAAAGAACAGCATTTCAGTTACCTCAGGATCTGTAACATATGCCAAACGAGTAACAGATTTTTAGGGGCCCAGTACCATCTAGTCCTTCATGTTTCATTCATGTTCACACCCACACCAAAGAACACTCTTTTTCAACTAAAAAGCCCCTGCAAGCCCCTCCTAAACAATTAAATATTTTGTTATTTATCCATAAATAAAATTATTTATTTTTTTCTACAGGTAGAAATTCTTTGACTATAATTTACCTCCACAGCTGAAGGCAACAATCACACAGGCCTGAAGCACAAGTGGGGAAAAGCCCTGGGAATGACCCTGATGTAGGGAAATCAATGGCCCTGTGCTGGAGAGAGCTGGAAGCTCATTCTGAGAGAGATGGGCTGCAATTTACTCCCCACGTAAAGGAGAACGTGATCAAGTGACATTTGGAGGAGAGCACACGCTCCAGCATTAGCTTCAAATCCCCAAATGAGGGGGCACAACATATGTATGTTCTTAAATTTTCCATCAAGCAGTTCTCCCCGGGCATTGGGAGCCACTGCTCCAAAACAACCCAGATTTAGAGCTGCAGAGATACATTTGGGGAAAATATTTACACACTTCTTACAACTAAAAATTTATCTCAAGCATGAACTTCCTTGCCAAGTTACATATAAAATGTAACATAAAAAATGTTACATATAAATAACACAGAATGTTACATATAGGATGTTCTTATGTGTAATAAGAAAGCATCTTCAGATAAAAGTGTTGTTTATTTGTCATATATTCTTAGTTGAGAATATGTAATAAATTCTTGGTTGACAAACGGGGGATGAACTTTAAAGGCAAACTAATCACACATACAATTCTTACAAATTGCTCTCATTTTCACCATTAATCCTCTCTAAGATAAAAGGTTCTGAACATACAGACTTCAGCTGCTGCTTGGAGAGCTTCACCAAAATAATCCTTCGATATGTTTGCCTTTTCATGGAGCAGCAGGAGTAAGCGAAGTACACATATCATCTACAGCTCCTAAAGGGTACCCAGAGCAAAGCCAAGGCACCTTCATTTGCACAGGACTTTTAAGAATCTAGTATTAGTCACTATCTCTGAGAAATACTTAAAGCAGAATTCATGTAATATGTCAAAAGAATGTAATGCCAATAACAAGTTTTATGCTTTAAGAATGAACAACACGTATGTGTGATACACACATAACAGTTACGTGAGATCTACTATAAAATATCTTATTACCCAAATCACCAAACTAAATACTGCATCAGAAATTATTCAAAAGAGAGCTACACTTGGACACAAGAGTAACCTTTAAGGAGTTAAAATGTCCTCAACTACAAGTCAAGTTGAAACTTATTTAATTAGGTTCTGTATTCGAAAAAAAATGAAATAAATTCTTTCATTAACTAAACCAAACTCCCTTAAAGGCAACAATATGTTCCCTCTCTGTCAGGACAGAGCGCAATGAAATCTTTATTTTAATTGGGGTTAGCTAAGGGGCCATTTGGCTTCAGATGCTTTGTTTATCAGCCCTAAGCTTTACAGCTTAGCCAGGACTTGAAATATTAAATTACAGAATGATTTCACTAAATAAAATAAAATAAAAAAAAATACACTCTTCCAAGGGGTTTTAATAGAGATAATTTTAAATGTGCATTTTGAAAACTGGAAGTCCGAGTCAAAGATACCTCGAGAGAAAACCCTGATTTCCTTCAGCATTACTGGAAATAGGTCTCCTTCTTCAAATGCCTCTCGTGCTGGTTCCTCATGCCAGCAGAGAGGCAGCTGCACAACAAGGGCTCTCACCACGGCCCTGACTGTGGGACCAAACCAGCAACAAACTCAGGGGTGTGGGTGTTCTCCAGACTTCCCCAGGAAAGCCCTGGAGTCCTGGACCTGCACAGCTGGCAGCTGATCAACCCAATTTCATGGAAAAGCAAATGAATCCTTATTTGGTAGATGACACCTTTTCCTTTTTTCCTGTACTAAACTAATTTACAGATATCAGACGTCTCCAGTAATACAGTTACTGAAAATCCTCCGGAAACAGCAATTACAGGAAGGGACAGTGAGCAGGAACTGTACCAGATCACAGCCCCCTGCACTCCAAAGTGCAGCTGAAATGACCGAAATAATCCAGAAAAACTGCCTGCCTTATTGTGGGGATCAAGCTTAGGCTGGATTTTTTTGGATCAAATTTTGGATTTATTCCTTATTAAATCTCCAAGTGTTAGGAGTGTTCCTAAAACTAAAATAAAATGATAAGAAGAAGAAGAAATAAGGAAAACTTCAAACCTGATTTCCACAAATAAAATATATATAATGGTATTTTCATATTCTTTCCCCCTGGGGATCACTGAAATGTGATGTGTCATACATTATTTAAGATAAAAACTATGCCCATAGTATTTTATTAAGCCCAGTTTAAGAATTTGATTTTATTTTAGAAACAAAACTTGGTCTTTCTTTTGTTTTGAGAAATAAAAGCATTGCCACCGAATCTGAAAGAATAAAGCTTAATTCACACAAAACACTGAAATCTGTGCTTCATCTTTATGCTACCTTAAAGAAAATATAACAATTCCAAATTAAATGTATTATTCATATATATTTTTAAATTTTTCTCTAGACAGCTCTGTGCATACCTTCTCTGTAGTGTTCCCTCGTGAGAACTACACTAAAATGAGCTGCTTCTGCAACTTCTCAGCAGGTATTTTGATTTGAGAGTAATCACAGTCTTCTCTACAATCTTCATACAATTTATGTCCTGATCATCTAACAAATAAGTAAAAGATTTAAACTGACATCAATATGTATACTTTTCTCTAACAATGCACACTAATTGCGTATCTCTAAATGAGAAAAACGTTTATTAAAAAAATAAATCTAGTGAATGTACCAACCATTGAATTCAAAGCAAAGACACCACATGTGTCTAAATAAATATCAAGGAAGTGTCAGAGGTAAATGAGGAGAGACCAGGTGAAGTGTGTGTGATGTGTTAATTGTATTCAAGAAAAATAATAGAGCAAGACAGAGAAGCTGAACTTCCAATTATCATAATGGTATCTACTTCACAACACATTTTCAAACTTGAAAGAGACATTTTAAACCATAGGAATTCTGAGCAGAATACCTCCAGCTGTGCTCTGCATAAATCTTGCACGCTGTACATACACAGTTTATTTAAATACCAAGTAAAGTTATGACTTACAAAATGCATATTTCAGTCACAATAGCATATCTGTCATTGCCAGAGCTGCTACTCACTGAATGAAAGGCACAGAAAACAATGAATTAAATTAGAAAGAGATAAGAAAGGACAGAATGTTTTCATGTGATGTTTTACCAGACTGGAGTAGCGTGTGTTTTAAAGAACAACACGTTTATCAGCCCTCTGCTGAGTTTACGTTTTTGTGTCCCCCAAAATAGCAGGAAGAAGAAAAAAATGGTCCTCAGTGTCCGACTAATGTTGCCTATATGGCACTGTGGTCACGAGCCAGAATTTCCCTTTCCCCAAGGCGCTGCCCATCCCAAACTCAAGGTTGTTTGGCAGCCCAGGTGCCCAGTTCTCTGCAGTGCAGGGCCCTGGTCCCATCCCCATGTCCCATCCCGGGGACAGGCAGCGCACCGGGATGTCACTGGGCCCTGGGGCAGGAGCAGAGTCCCAGGGTGCCTCCCAAGGAAGCCCAGCTCTGGGTGCAGCAGGGCTCCAGTGCTGGCTGCCAGGGCAGCAGCCACACTGCACTGTCAGCTGTGGCTCACTCTGCCTTTGGCCCTGTCACATTCCAGGGTTCCCTGTTCCAGCTCTATCCCCATCGATGCAAACCATTCCAAGTAACTGTGATTCACTGCCTGTCACCCGACTGCTCCGGTACTGTAACAGTACAGACTGTACCCTCCAATTCGTACACAATGGACAGTGTGCACACTGGAAGCCCCAAGTGGCATGACTTTTCTATTATGAAGGTCTGTTTAGTTTGTTCATAACCTGATTAAATATTCTAATTTTTATCGTTATTTCATCAATATTGTCTGCTACTGAAATCTACTTTACAAATCCTAGTACCACAATCTCTTCTACCACCTTCTGTCAAGGGAAGCAATCCTTTCTGTTCAGTTGTACAGCTGCTCACACTACTGAGAATGTACAGTTCACTCCTTCCCTACCTGCCTGAAAGGTCTTTTGGGTGGGGTTTTTAGTGGTTATATGTGTGTGTGTGTTGTCTGGTTTTTTTTTCTAATACCAGATACAACAGCTCATTTAAAAAACACACAGTCACTGAGTGCCTTACACAGCAGCTGAATTCAAGGGTGATGTTATTTTCTGCTTGGTGTTTGTTTATGTGCCTTGTTGTTCCCCTCCAAGTCCCCTGCGTTTTATTAGTTCAGGAAATATCTTCAAGTTCTCCTGCACGGAGGCATTTGCACGGTGCTTCACTGCTCACCGAGGCTGTGCTCTCTCAATTATAACCAAAGTATCGGGAGACGACGCAATAAAAACACAAGCAAGAGTCAGGCTAAAACAAACAACCAAAGGCTTGAAACAAATTGAGGAGAAACAAAAACAAGTGCATAAAATAGCAAACAAACCCCAAAACCAGGTGTGATAGGCACAGACAAATAATTGAATATCCAAACCCTCGCAGAGCAAAGCTGACGTACCACGAACTGCTCCTCACTGCTCAGCCTGCCCTGGTAATAGGGAGATTTAGAGGCTTTGGAACAAAGCTCCTTTTATTCTGCAGCACCACCACAAAGATGCAGAGTGACCTGATCCAGGCTGATGGCTGAACACACAACTGCTGCAGGGGCTGCAAAGTTACACAACGAAACCCAAGACACTTCTCCTCAGCCTCGTCACAGGTGCCACAAACAGAGACCCCACAAACCTGCCTGTCAGCACCAGCAGGCAAACACTGCTGATCTCAGGGCAGGCAAACACTGCTGATCTCAGGGCAGGCAAACACTGCTGATCTCAGGGCAGGCAAACACTGCTGATCCCAGGGCAGGCCGGGGTGTGCCAGCACCCACATCAGTGCCAAGGGACTTCACGTTGCAGCTGCTGCTGCTGCCAGTGCACGACAAGGTGCAGAGCTCCCCATCCCTGACTCCGGGCAATGTTCCTCCTCCCAAGCACAAAACCATTCCCATGATGGATTTGGGGGAGGTGTTTCCTTTTTTTGGTTTTGTTTAGGGTTCTGTTGGATTTTTACTGTAATATGTATGATGGCCAGGGAAGTTTGACTGCACCTTTCATGGCAGAAACGCTCCATTCAGCAGAGGGTCACATTTACTTTCTCAAATATTACTTTTCATTACCTTTCCTTCAGAACCCTGGGTTCCCCCCTCCCCTCAGCGTGGCACACGGAATTAGATAACACAGGATCTTATAACAGTTTGGAAATTACAAAACAATTCTATTTACTACATACCAGACTGCTCGAAGAGATTAAAGAGAGTGTCTTTTCAGTTTCATTAACATATGTATATCTCAACAGACTTAGACGTAGAATAATAAATGCATTTTGAAGAACAGTAAATGCTTGTTAGAAAAAGAGCATTTTTAAGGTTTAAAACAGCAAAAGCAGAAACTTGTCTATAGCAACAATAAGGCTTAGAGAGGAAACAGCAAGAGGATTGAAATGAAAACAAACACCACACAGAAAACAAACAAAACTGTCTTTCCCCACTAAATCTTTTCCAGCCAGTGACTGAGAATTCGGGTTAGTATGGCTTCTAGAGCACTTCCCATAGATGGGAAAACATAACAATAGTTACAGGTGGCTTCTAAGGGATGTTGTCAAAAACTTGGGTCTTCAAAATTCCACAAAACACAGAATTGTCGGAGTAGAAAAAAAGCCTCACGTTTCAGTTCCAGAATATACAGAAATTCATTTTATCTCCGTTTTTATCACAGAAACATCAGGTTTTACACACTGTCAGTGCCACTCTCATTGTCTACTCCAATCTGTTAGTAAAGTCATCAGGATGAGACTTAGAAATGACTGTCATTTAGGCACTCCTAGACTGTCTCATGGATTTGAGAGCTCACACCACCTGAACAGGAAAATAGTAAAGACTGATGGGAGAAAACTCCTATTGCTCTACATCAGCACTGACTTTAAAAGGAACACAACAAACCTGCAAGCAAAACAAGAAGTTCTATTTAATAAGCTTCTGCTCACTGTTTCCCCAACAGCTCGGGGTTAATTTTGACAGGTCTGTGCACAAGTCATTTAAGCATTAGGGATCACCTTCCTCATATCTGCTATAGGTGGACAAACACTCCTGAAGCTCTGACCTATTGACACAGCTCTGGTGACAGGGAAGAATCGACAGTGTATGCCTTTAAAATATACATGCAGGGAAAAAAAGCTATGCAGAAGATGGTTATGGAGAGGAAGGGGCTGGGATGTGGCAATTACTGGGAGTTGGAAACAACTATTTACTCTTCCACTGAATAACTTAAAAAAATAATTCACCATGGCAACAATCATACTTCATAGTAGATAAAGCACTGAATGCTACAAAGCCTTTGCAAAATGAATTATGCACCAGTGTGTAGCATGCACTTTCTTTATGTTACTGCACACATATTCCAACAAAATGTCCTTTCAGACTCATCTGGCATTTGCTTTTTCACTGCACCAAATACCATCTACTTTTCTGACTTCTGTCCCACTCTGATCTCATGGATCTGGAATTGTTGAAGGACTTTATTGTGTTCCATTCAAGAGATTGATATAAAATAATTAATGCATTAATTATTTCCTTAGGTTGAATCGAATGTTATATTGAAAAAGAAGAATTATTTCCTCTTATTCGTAATGGCTTCTTCCCCCACCATTGCTCAAATTGCATCATATTCAGAGTAAATTTGTATCAAAGTCACAATTATGACGATTGGTAGTACATTGTCTTCTCTATTTAAGATCCAAAGATAAATTATCAGGCTTTGACAGGACAACAGAAGTTCAGCAGCATAAAGACACACATTCCTACAGGCCGTGTAGCTCAGCCAAAGCAGTGTGAGAACTGCAGTCCACAACACATCTGTGAGGTTCAATAAGTACTTTCATACCAAGATCAGCGCTTCCCAAATCAGCAAGTAATTCAGCCATGGAGGCACAGGACAAGGGTACAAGTAGAAAAGGACATCGCCCCGAGAGTTCCTGTTTGCCCTGAAGAGGATGCATCTAAGGACTGAGGCTGCACCAGCACCACCGACCCACACCCCACACCCCTTCTCTGGGTCAGTCCCATCCGGAGCTCACCTTTACTCACAGGTGTGAGGGGTTGTTCCTTCACAAACCCTGGGAAAGAACCCGAATGGAATGTGTGGAACCACTAGGTGTCAGCAGAAGAAAGTGCACGGCCACAGCTCCGAGCCCAAAAGCTGAGCCTGGCTTCCCAACATCACCCACCAGCTCAGGACTGCAAACCCCTTCCCACACAGCCAGCTCTGGGAGGTGACCCACTGCGGGAATTCAGGGTTTAGACGATGACAAAAACAGCAAGAAAATGGGAATTCGGAAATTTAAGTCATACCCAGGAAGATCATCTGCCTCAATACAGCCCAGAAAACACCCCACTGCTGCCGTGTTTGGCTGTACTTAACAGCAACAGAGGTGTGTGGTGACTGCACTTACATCACACCCAACACATGCTCTGCTGTACTCAGCATCCAGCTTAATGCAGCTACAGAAAACACAGTAGGGAACAGCACTGAATTTTGTCAACTAAATCTTATTATTAGACTTGCAAATTGTATTACCTGGATATGTTTTTCCACACAATTTCTAATTACCAAAGGCCTCAGAAAGTTGGTGGCAACAGAAACTTCTCGCCAGTGTCCTGGTGTTTATGTCCATTACACAACATTCTACCTCTGGAATAAAAGCCTCTGAACAGAATAAGAGTTCTTACTGTGCTCAAGTATAATAATGTGAATTTAAAGTCTGCTCTGTGACACATTCTGGACCTACATCGAATAATGAAAAATCAATTCACACCATTTATCCCAAAAAGTCAGCTCACACCAGTGAGATGGCCTATGAAATTAAACTGTCTTATGAAAGGAGGAAAAGCTGCTGCTTCTTTGAATTTATTTCCTAATTATCAGTGATATTAAATGAACAGTCAGATTCCTTGAGTTACAGGCCATGAAATGCAAAGAACCACATCATGTTTGGTATCGCTTATGCCCCATATTTACCCCATGTGAAGGTAACACATGAACGTGAAACACTTGCAAATTTTCTTTATCTAAATCTAATACCAGAAGGTATAATCAGAAGTTAAATTTTTTGATTTACAAAAGGACTTAGGAAAGAAATCCCTGAAAATTTCCACTTCCTGATTACTAAATTGTATTTTATGACATATTTGTGCAGCTATGTTTACAGGTTTTCTTGGATAGAATGATAAGCAAACCAAACCATTTCTTCTACTTCCACAGGTTAGCTGTCCCTCCAAGTTGCACTTTCTAGGGGTGTGCCACTGACAACTCATTTCAAACGTTCATCTTTAACATTCAGCCTTCAAAATACCAGATGGCATTTCCAGAACAGCAATTTAAATTTTTTATTTTCCTTCATAGATCCCTTAACTAGTTAATCTCACACACACACACATCCAGGCAAAGCATACACCAATATTCCCAGAGTTGCCTGGCAACTGCAGGGAGGAGCAGGGGAGCACAAGGAAGCCTGTGCGGACGAGGGAGCCGCTGTCTCCCGGCAGGGATAAAGGCGGCGCACGGCCAGGGTGCCTCGCACGGCCAGGGTGCCTCACACGGCCCAGTTCCAAACACCTCCCCATCCCAAACACCTCCCCTCGTTCCACCTGAGACGCTCTGACAGCCCAGCTCTTACACCCAGACACACACACACACAGGAGCCAAGACAATTTATTTTTTCCACACGCTCCGATTCCCCCCGTGCTGACCTCAGAAGTCATTTCTGAACCCTGAATATGAATTGTTGAAATGGTGCTTGTTTGATGGTGATAACTGGGCTGTTTAAAATTCAGGCTGAGCTATTTTCTCCTTCTGGCTTTAAAAATAACAAGTAAGACAAACTGTAGTACTGAAGACACTTCAGTAACTGAAACATCCTCCAGAAACACTATGCTTTTGGCCTCCAAATGCTTGAGGCTGAGAAAAGGAGGTATTAAGACAAAAGGATATTTTGTCCTCTACAGAGATCTTGTTAAGCAGCCACAGGTCTAAACAACAGCAGTTCAAACTGGGCCATGAATTGGGATTTACCAGTGCATTGGACTTGCACATGTGTGTGCTTCCCCTGTTTCAGAGAGAGGAACGTAGAATATTCTGGAAATATTCTGGGGATCACTCTGCAGTTAGGACATTTCATCCTCCATATTTCTGGGACATATCTCATGAATTACACATGGATGTTTTTCACACTATTTACCCTGTCTATCAGCAAATGTACACATTTTAGAAGGACCCCCCTAAGCACACAGTATCAAAACCAGAGTGTCACAAAACATGTGGAAATACATTAATTTGGCAGGACAGGGTTGCACTGAAGTCTGTGAAGATACCTGCAGTAACCCAGGGACAGGTGCCTCACTAGAAGCAATAAAAACCAAGATCAAGCACAAAAAAGTCCTTCCCCCACTCCAATGGCACAAAACAAGAGATCAGCTCTGAACCAGGAGCAAGAGATTGAATTTCCCTAACAGACATTTACTGTCAATAGTTATAACTCCAGACATCCTTCATATTTCTGTAAAAAACACAATTTCTTTACTAATTATGTTCTTAAAATCCATGATTTCACAAATTTGCGTTTCACAGTTAAACATGCATCGTGTAAAAACTTTTATCTTTTACTGCCTTTAAAAAATAACACAATGAAGAGATGGGTTTTGCAGGGAGAGGTCAGCTTTGCACTAGCCTCTTTTGATCAATTTATACTTTTTTACCATCTCTTTTCTAACTTAACTGCATTCAAAACCAAACACACCCATACCTTTCCATAAGCAGGTTTCTCCCCATGTGAAGGATCACGCTTGCTGCAGCTCTTTCATTTTGGAGACTTGAACACTGTTTTCAGTACCAGGCAGCCAAAGAGCCACCATGCTGACCTTAGTAAAAGCAGGTTATGCTACACTTCAAATTGTTAGGTTCTTTCCTCCACCACAGCTGCAGATTTACATCTTATTCCTACTAATTGCCTACTTACAGGTTCAATTTTCAGGGCGTTTCTGTAGCTCCCAAAGAAAGCTGCTTGTGCTTTTAGAAACGCTCTTGCCACACCATCTCCAGTGGTTGTAGAGACTTTCTTCAATCTGTTCTTCAGTGCAGAAACCTGAAATCACACAGCAGGTCTAGATCACTCTCCTATCACAAACAAAGCGTAACACATTGGGGCACAGCTAAATGAAAAACGTGCTAACCACAGCAGCAGCTATGACAAAAGGCGACATTGTGAATTCAGAGTTGAATTTTTCAGTTCTAAAAGCATTACTTTTCAAGCTGTTTTGCCTCTCCAAGATACAATTGGATTCTATTCAGAAACCAATAGGACAATAAAAGCTTCATTGAACCTTCCCTCCTACTTAAAATCCGCTGCTAAGTACTGTTTTAAAGGTAGTCCATGAAGTTCTGTGTCATTTTTTATTAGAATCCATGAAAGAATTACAGATAAATTAGTCAAACATCAGATTAATAAGAGAAACCGCTCTGCATAGCTGGGCCATCCATCACCACCAAGGCTAAGATCAAATTCAGGAGGTCTGAAAAAATTTGTTCGCCACAACTCCAAGTTTTTTTTAAGGCTATATTCCCTTGTAGACTTAATGGAAAATAACCCCATGAGAGCTGTATTTGAGGCTGGGGGGGTTCCCCCTCCAGCCGCTCTCCCACTGCCCCTCAGCAGCACTCAGGGAGCAAATATGCACAGCACACTTGTGGGCTCAGACAGGGAGATACAGACCCATGAGGAAAAGGCTCGAATTAGGAAAATTAATTTATTGCCAATTAATATACAGTCAGATAGCGAGAAACAAAGACAGAAACTCAGACACCTTCCTTCGCCGCCTGTTCCCAGCTCAGCTCCCTGCCCGGATCCCCCCTCCCCTCTGCCCACACCAGTCCCAACAGCTCCTCCCGGATGATCCTTCCCCCTCACACTCTTCCTCACCCTACCAGGGGGTGTTTTGCCTGTTTTCAGATTGTTTTGAAGTGGTTTGTCAAGGGCTGAGCTGTGCCTGCCCCAGCCGCCCCTCAGAGCCCATCACGGCTTCTCAGAGCCCCTCACGGCCCCTCAGAGCCCTTCAGGGCTTCTCAGAGCCCCTCACGGCCCCTCAGGGCCCCTCTCAGCCCCTCAGAGCCTGTCATAACCCCTCATGGCTTCTCAGAGCCCCTCACAGCCCCTTCAGAGCCCTTCATGGCCCCTCACAGCCTGTCATAACCCCTCATGACCCCTCACAGCACCTCATGGTCCCTCACAGCCCCCTCCGAGTCCTTCATGGCCCCAAAGCCCCTCACAGGAGGCCTCAGCCCCGTCCCTCCCTCAGCTGCTCCTGCGTGTCCCGGATCCGGGGAGGGCAGAGTTGCCCCCTCATCTGACTCCACTGGTGTGAAATACTGAATCCATGCTGGGCACTGCTTGTTTTCCTCTCAGAACTAGATGTTATCTTTGCACTTGTGTTTACAGTTGCAAAGACATTTCCTTTTAAATATTCCGCAGATTCTGCTGTAGGAGGCATTTCATTACAGTTATTTAGTATAACAGAAATAACCAAGAGCGTGTCCAGCACTGTTTATAAATCGGAGTGCTGTGGCTTATGCCAATGATCCGTGCATTAGTGAGCCCACAAACCCACATTAACACAACACGTGATACCAGATTTAGTCTCATATCCATAAAATAAGCTCACTCCTATTCACTGAGATAATGTCCCTCAAGCTCTATAATTCTCTAAATGTAAAAGCTTCACCAGATTTTCAAACCTGAACAGCACACTTCATGTTCAAACGGGTCTGAACTTTTAGGGATGAAATATCCATTTATTTCCTATATTAACTTATGCAAAACCATTTAAAGGTAGTTCTTAAAAGTGCAATAAAATGTCCAGAGCTCTGAGTAACTTTTAAATCCATCTCAAACGTTGTTATAAAGGGTTTTCTTTAAACATTAATGTGAAGATACAGAACTTGCCATCTATATAGAAGGAAAAGGCTTCATTTTAAACAAACCAGAAGTTCAGAGGGCTGGTCACAGCCTTTCTGTGCTTCAGCTCCCCTAGTTGGTACAGAAGCACAATATTGACCGGTATTTTGATAATTCCTTGAACACTGTAGCATGTCTGTTTTATACATATGCAGGATTACTGCCATAGTTTTTAACAAAAAAAAATGTTAACAGCAAGTTTAAAGAGACTAAAAAGCAACAAAAAAACCCACCCTCATACTTTCTATGGAATAAATTAGTACATAACTCAAAGAAGATGATATGAGCAGAATTAGGGTTGTTTCCTGCCAAAAGAGGCAGTCATACTCAAAAAAACCTAAAAGATTGTGACCACTGAAAATGAGGATTATTTCTAGCCAAACAGACACATATACATGCAGTCTACCCTGAGAGTGTTTTTAAAGAAGATTTTTATACTTCTGGCAGTTGAGGTTTAAAGGTCCGATTTCAACTCTCACCATGTTTCAGAATGCAATCTGTGCAATGCAGCAGAATGAAATGGTTCAGTAAAGGTGCTAGTGGAAATTCTTTTAATTAGGTCCAGGGCTTTTCAGTTGTCAACATGAATAAAGCAAGAAACCTTCTACTGCAAATGCAGTGTAAGAAATAAAAACGGATTCACCTTTAGGAAGATGGTTTGGCTACAGGGCTGTGGTTTGGTACTTCTGGTTGTCCTGGAAGCAGGACACTGATTTCCCTGAGTGAGAGCCAGGAACAGCAGCCTGTGGTGGGTGGTGAGGGACTGGACAGCAGGAGCTGCATGGCCACAGCACTGATGTCCCCAGGCCCCTGCAGTGTCCCCACACCCTGCCTGCCCTGCCCCAGGGCTCCACAGAACAACTGCACACCGACAGAGCCAGCCCGGCCTTCAGCCCTTGGAACGTGGAGCTCTGGCTACAACCACGACTAGAAGATGACACTTATTTGGAAATACATGAAAAATCCATAAAGGTTGCATAAAAAAGAAATAAATTACTACCCCCTCTTTGCTATTCGTTGCAACACAGACGGTGGTGTAGGAGACTTGTCAGCAGCAGATGCACTTATTGTAATCACAGTCCTTAATAAATCTCTTTTTTTTAATAATGACTATTTTAAAAGGAAAGTTGCTTCCCGGGGTGCTCTCATGCTGCCAGATTTTCAGCAACACATCAGAAGCAGAAGGTGAAGGAGGGACAGTTTTTCACATTTCAGACAGTGAGTCAGTAACACAGTAGTACACACCTTGATTTTCCTGGCCAGTTCAGGAAGCCTGACAGTCAAGAGGTACTGCTGGGGCAAGTGGGGCAAAGAAACTTTATCTGACTCTGCTGGATCTGCCCCTGCAGCTCCTCTGACACAAATGCTAAGTGGAAAGACCCTTGGGTAGCCTATGTTTGCTTGGATCCTAGGAATTAAAGAATAGCTCGTTCTAGATTCTCAAGAACCAACAGTTTAGGTAGCAACATCACTGTCATGAAACTCAAGCACAGCACACTACCTGAAGCTCTACAAGAACCACTGGACTTCATTCACTTGATTTAAAAAGCTGATCAAGGAGGGGAGAAAACGGCTTTAGAAATTTTCCACTGGATTAATTACCTGATGGTGAATGCATCACACAGAAGATGTTTTTCCTCACTGTTGAATATAGATAGATTTAATTTAGCAAAGTAAATTTTGTCTATTCAGCAGTGCATGAATTGCTCACTGCTCACATTAAGTAACAAAGCTGACATAGTAGTTTGACATAACAAGCATTTATGATCAGGAAACTCCTGAAGACATTTTTAGTTTCTCAGGTCATAAATGCATCTACTTAGACCAAGACCAGAGGGGAGACACACTCCCAAAATCTCCCCTTCCTCCCAGGGAAGCAAAAAGGAAAGGAAAAAAAAAAGAAAGGAAAAAAAAAGTATAATGGATTGGCTTTAGAGTCTCCCTGCTGAGATGAACAACTTGATCCACTTACAGTTCCAAACACATGATGCATGAAAGAACTGACAGAAATTCAATTCTTGCACAGCAGAGCAGCTGCTCTCTAGTGGTCAAAGCCAACTCTGGAACAGTGTGAAGGGAGAGACCTGGAGGGGAAAACTGCCCCATCCAGGTACCTGAAACAATGCAGAGAGCCCGGGCTGACAGAAACCCTCATCCCAAACATTAATTACACAGCGCACCACGACTCGAGTTAAAGCTTTGTTGTGAAAAATATTAATCCCAGCTGTATTTATATGGCACTTGTGAAAAAAACTACCCCACGTACGCTACTGGTGAGCCCTGCCAGTTAATTGAATTTGCTGGCAGCACTTCCTCTGCTCTGCTCTAAACATCCTCCCAGATAAAATGAAGCTTTTAAATAGACCTGTGGAAAACTGAATCAAGAAATTTAAACTAATAAAACACAACTCTCTACTGTTATAAAAGTGAAGTAAAAGTAAATAATGAAAGGAAGGAAGTCTCTTAAAATTTATTACATTCCAAAGCTTGAAGTTCTGTGTTTATTGCAGGAGTCTCTTCTGATGTTCTACAGTGCACCCACAACAGCTCCTTTAATGAAGTCTCATAAAATCTAATATAATACTTGATTGTTGACAAATCATATACATGTTTGAGGCCCCGTGCTCACCGTATCCAGACATTTCTTACATAATTCCATGAAATTTACAGGTCTGTCATTCCTGGGTTGTGGATAATGGCACGAGCGGTGACCAGCTGGCAGATTTGGATGCTGGGAGTGAAATCAAAACGAAAAACTATATAAAGCCAGAAAAATTCGTGGAAGCAACTTTTATAGGCTGAATGCTTGGTTAAAGCCAAATTGCTCCCAATCAAGATGGCCCTTTGCCTTCCTCCTGAGCTCCCTGTTCCTGCAGGATGGATCCCACTGTGGATCCCAGGGGAATGCTGGGGGGTCACTGCAGGAGGCACTGGGCATTCACCATCCCTGGAGCTGCTCCTCAGACACACCAGCTTAGACTGAGCTCCCTGACTACCAATTTTCTTTCCTAACTGCACATAGAAAGGTTCAGATCTCCCTGTCAGCACAATATTTCCATGGAGCAAAAGAAATCCAGATCTTCCCTGCCATGTTCTCCTAAACATTCATCCTCTGCCCTAAAAACGGCTTCTTACACTCACACACACTTCTCTGCTCTTCCCCCTCAGCTTCTTTAGTGGAGATGATTCCAGCAGCAAGTGTGATGGCTTCGTGTCCCATCAAAGGGAAACGTCCCATTAAAGGGAAAGATCAAGTATTTATGCAACATTTCTATCAAGTTATTGAAGAAAGCAAATAATTTACCAAGAAAAAGTGCAGGTGAGAAAGAAATTAAATTCTGAATTCTAGCAGTGCGTGAAGTGAAGATGTAGGAATCCATTTCACACCATATCACAGGATATGAAATGTAAGAAGTTCTTCAAAGCTCACCTGGAAGCAGTCACAGGAACAAGCCCACCCAGTTTCATTTGGAAACAAAAGTTATCTAACAATAATAGGATTTCTAGCTCCCGTGAGAATTGGCTAATCTTCATTAGGAGGCTTCAAAGCATGTCTGCAAATGTTCAAACAGACACTCCTGAACACTTGAGGGAAGAACTGAGGAGCAGCATTTGGCTCCATCTCTCCACACGTACCACATCATTGGGGAGGCTCTGCAGGTCATCGAAAGGCGTTTCCAGTGTGTTGGTGTCCACGTTCAGAATCACCACATCCTCCAGGGCCATGCTTCGGACCTTCTACATGGGAGCAGAGCCAGGAAAAGGGAAGGACAATGTCAGTATGAGGAGCTGGTTAAATTTGATGCAGAACATCATGGCATTACAGCACTTCAAGCATTTTAAAAACAACCAACATTCCTGACTTTGCCATCATTTGTTTTACTCATTTGACAATGCTGAAAAATTAACCTTCAGTTGGCAGAGGGGAGTTCTTAACACCATGCACACTGAAATGTTTCAAACCAGAGAGCTTGGGGTTATTCAAGCAAAGATTTATTTCAAGCACCTCTACTAATGTTTGTCTTAACTCTGGTTCCTGTTTGCACATTTAGCAGTCTCCAGCTGAGTCAGGATTTCAAGCACAGCTTTTCATATTTAGAAATTCATTTAAATAACAATAAAGAATGTCTTTTCTAGGAGTTAAGAGTTGTAGTAAGTTAGGGATGGGAAGTGGTTTCCAAATTCCAGGTTGAATTTTGGAACTCCAATAGAGACAAGTTTACAACTACATTTAAGTAAAATGGATACCACCAGAGGTTAATTAATTCCACCATATCCTGGTCAGCAAGTCTGAACTTTTTCTCCTGTTCCCATGAACTGAGGGAAAGAAAAGTCTCTAATCTAGTTTGAGGGTTAACATCATCTGTAACAGTCCGTGGACACAGAAGAGAAAAGCAGAACCTACTTCTCAAAAGAAGGATCATTAATACCTGTAAGTGTCTAAAGGTATCGGTGATCTAAGCAAATTTAAACACTGTCAGACTTGATTTCCCTGCTTAAACAACAGCAAATGAATCACTGATACCAAACAGAGCAGCATTTAAATGCTTAACACTTCTTCTACTAACAGGAGAACTGGATCTTTTTTTCTGACTGAGCCCACAGGTTTAAGGTCTCTTCAAATAAAGCTTTGAAAATTCAAAATCAGACAAAGTGGAATTATAGAATATGGTAATTGAGGCAATTTCCCAGTGACACTGTAAATAAACATTTAAGTACCTATATACCTACACACACAACCAAATGCAAGTTACTGGGGAGGAAAGTGAACAAAAACATACTCAATTTTTAATTAAGGTTTTGTGGGGTGGGGGGAATTGTTTCCCTTAAAAGAAAGGAACTAAAGTCCTAAAACAATGGCAAAGTTGAGCCTTAGGCAGCTAAATAATTACCCTCAGTTTTCAAGGCTCAGTCCTCTGTCTATAAAGCAAACTGCTGTGTACTTAGGGCTAAAAAAAAACAACCACCATAAAAACCACTTTGTAGACATTTAAGTTTAGGTCTTCATGAGACATTTCTTCAGCTTAAGCAGAAGAATATTACATTTAATGCTTTCCATATAAAAGGCACCAGTACTGCAGGACAAACCAGGCACTTTGCCTTTCAGGAACCAAAGGTCACTCCGTTGGCTGCATCTGATAAACTCTAAAGCAATCCAGGAGCCTTGCTCCTTCTAGGAGTCCGGAAGCACCAGACAAACTGATTTGCTCCTTCCTGTTTCAGAAAATTAAAAATCTCACTTATACTCAGAGGAGTCTAAAAACCTCCAACAAAAAGGCCTTGCAAAGTACTTAACCAAAGCCAGAAGCTTGTCAAATTCGAGTGCTGGCAGGACAAGACAGGAGGAATTCAAACCTCCTCCTGATTCCTGCCCAAGAAGCAGCACACGCGTGGTGAACGTGCCAGGGGGGGTTTGTAACTCTGGGGATGAATCTGTACCTTCCCTTCAGCTGAATTTGGGGCTTTCTGAGCACAGAACAGGCTTGTGACACATGGATCAGCCAGGGAGCACAGCTCAGGGGGATGCAGCTCATGCTGCAGGGACTGCAAATGCTGCTGGTTGGATCATCCCCCACAGGACCCAGAATAACTGTACTGAAACAGGGCTGATCCTAAACTCTGCTCTGCTGCACCTCTGCACCACAGAGAGCTCAGCCTTGCTTTAAAACTCCTCAATATTTGTACCAAGGCAGTGGATTTCCCTCGAGACAAACCCTCAGATTTAATAAAACACCAGAGACTAACTTGATTAATAGCATCTGTCTCGCAATGCATTTGAAAACAAGCAATTTTTTGAGGGTACAATTGTGGCTCATCCTAGAGAAACGCAGACTGACCAGTTCACCTTAATCCTTAGCTGGTTTTATCATCTCTCCTTTTACTATCATCTTTGATAAAAGTATTATCAGACAGTTATAAGGGCTTTTGTCAAATAATCACACGCTTCTTTCGCTAAACGTGGCACCCATCAGCCCAACTGACAGGGAAATAACAGTATGTACTCTCAGGTTGGAATCTGAGTAAAAATTCCCATCATTCAGCTGCATTTCTCACATTAAATCCCACTGGACTCCATGAATCACAGCAACATGTAGATCATTTTTCACAAGTACAGTTTGTGTGTTGTCACAATTTTCTGGAAATTTGAAGGGACAGCCACAAGCCACACACGGCCCCCATCCATATTCCACAGCTTCCTGGAGAGCCAAACAAAATTTTACAAGTAAAGTGATACCTGTTCAACAGACTGGACTGTGTCCAGCATGTTTATATTTTGCTGAAAAAAACGTGGAAAAGCAAAGACCAAGAGGAAATGTGACCATTAGAGTTTCCTACAGACCAGGGGTGTGCTGAGCCAAAAGGAGAGATTCAGTGAAAACGTGCATCACATCTCACTCCTGCAAACCTCTCTTAACCATCCCTGCCCAATTACTTGTAGCCATAATTAATCATCTAAAATCCATCTAAATCAAACTAACATCTACACCTGCCTTTTATTTTAAATGTCTCTTTTTAAAAGAGTGGAGAGGTATGGAAAGCTGGTTTAACAAGCACGCTGAACCCATTGTTTATGGCCTCTATAAACATGGCTTAGTAAGAATTACTGACTTAATCAGAGAGAACTTATCTCCTGGTGAAAAGAGCACTTTAAATTTCAGAAATGGCACCTTTACTGTGAAAATCTCTTAACTTTTCAAACAAACTCCAGGGGGCCTTAAACACCAGGTCCGTAAATAAGCGCAGTCAGGGCGCCCGTCCCGCTCCCAGGCAGCCAAACACTTGAAGTCATTTAAGTGTTTTATGTGAAAGTTCACAAAACCAGAGAAACTATCTTCTAATAGAAGTATCAAGGGGTGCTCCTCTGTCTCGCCCCCATCACATGCTACCAGCAATATTCATCAATAATACCAACACCAGTTCGCACTAGATGTTATTTTATCACCACTGGCTACAGTTGGCGGGTTTTGCATTTTCTACCATAAAAAATCCCCAGTTAAACTTCTTTCAGGTGAACAATTTTATTGAATAGTTCAATTAAAAAAAAACCCAAAACACAAAACCAAAAAACCCACAACAACCAAACACCACCACTACCCTCCTCCCCTCAAAACCCAGGTTTGTGTCACTTCATGGCCAAATTGGTGCCAAAACACAAACCAAGCTGATCATGAGGCTTCATAACCAGATACAAAAGTGATCAACATATTAAAGAATGTTGTAACTGTAAAGAGGTAACACACCTTCCACCAGTTCTTTTGGAAAGGCAACGCTGTTAACAAAAAACTAACATTCTAGCTTGCTTGTGCATTAGATTTGAAATTATTGTAAAAGCATGATTCACAAGAAGCCTAAAATCCATTTGCTTAATGACTTGTCTGTCCTCAGTTAATAGTTTCCATTTCTTTTCCTAAGGAAAACACCCCAATGCTGCAGACAACAGAGTGTCAATCTGGCTGCCAGAAGCAGGAAAGGCAGCGGATATAAAATTTTATTATTTCATGCCCCAACAGCAGCCAGAAGGACTTAATGAAACCCTGCTCAGATTTACAACCTGAAATGGCTATTCAGCAGACAGCTCTGGGTAAGGGGATGTGCCCCCTGACCCCGGGGCCCTTTGATCCGGGCACAGCAGGTGGGCTCCCACCCCCCTGCCCATCTCCCACCTTCCGCCCGGGCACCCTGAGCCTGCACAGGTGATTCCCAGATCCTTATCACCAGCAGCTGCTGCCAACTGAGTGACAAACAGCACCAGGGCTGGACAGAGAGAACCTTCCTTCTGCCTGGAGCTGCAGGGCTTGGCCTTCCTGAGCACTGCCCCTCCAACCCCCCCCACTGCAGCTCTGATTCACAGTTGTTATTTCCATTTGTCCAATAACTGGATAAAGGAGAACTCCATAAATAATCTGCCATATTTTAAAATGCATTTTTTTCAGTACTCCTGAAACCATGCACAGTGATATTGGTAGTATTTGTGAGTGACTAAACTGCATTTGGGGTTTTAAGGCCTGGATTTAAGTGTATCTATAACCCCTTCATTTAAACCCTGTGGAAAAGCTGCACTTCCTCACTCACAGGTAGAAAGGCATTGATTTACTAAGAATAAACGGTGGAAAAAGCTAATTACTACTTCTCACCCCAATCAAAAAATATAATTAACAATTAACACCACCAGTGGCAGATCCCAGTGGTCAGTGAATTCTCAGGGTGTGTTCTGAGGGGGGGACCCCGTGGTAGGGCCAGGGCTGAGCCCAGACTGACAGAACTCGTGCTCAGGGCTCGTTAGCTCAGCCTCACACACACTAATTGGGCTCTGACTGGATCCCAAACAGAGCATCCTCACACCTCCCTGAGCCAGAGCAGGGAAATGTGCCAAAAAGCCCTTCCCAAATGACTGTTTGGGGTTCAGAGGGCCCAGCTTTCCACTGACGTGGCTGCACAAGGGAGAGAGAATCAACACACCAGGTGAGAGCAGCCACCCTGTCCCACCATGTGGAACACTGCAGGAATTTTAGTGAACCTGTCTTTCCTAACAGGAACATCTTTACTGACACCAGGTTAAAATAAAACCCTGCTCCTATTGCTTTTATGATATACAGAGCTGTCCTCTTTGCTTAGGAAAAAGGTCAGGAAACCATTCTGAGCTGCAATGGGAGTTTCACACACACATTCATGCTGGACAACCTTGGAAGAGTTGCAGTTCTGGAGACCCAGAAAAAGCCCTTGAATGACTGGAATATTAACAAAAAAAGGTAAGAAATGCTTTTCTAATCCTTAACTGTAAATGCTGGGTCTGTGGCCCACACGGGGCAGGAAGAGGGATGGCTGATCCTGGCACAGTTCGGCTGCCAGAGCTCCCCATCTCCCAGCCCAACACAACCATCCCCACAGTCAATCAAAACCACATGTGCCCAAATTCCAGCAGGGAGTCCCCGGGGTCAAGGGCATTCCTCCTCCATCAGCACCATCCCACTAATAACCTTCCTACAGAAACAGTTGCTGAAACCATCGTTTACTCTGACAAAACATAACGGGCTGCAGCCAGGTTTGACACCACTTCCAACACAAAGCTCAATTTAATAGAATTTGAAGACTAAAATAACCTACAGTACAGAGAGAGAAACCAACATTATGGGAGGGGTGTGTTCTTTTGATAGAGGTTCATTTTCCTATCTCATTATTTATCACTGCTAAGTACTTATCTTCCTCTAATATGAATTCAATTAGTTCTGTAAGCATGTTCCATTATTCATGTGATAGCTCCAGCCTTGCTTATCCAACAGCTTATAAACTTTTAGCCTTCTTTGAAGTCACTTTATGGATTGCTAAATGGAAATCTTATAAAGAATGACTAACTAGGTGATGATAGAAAAGCTGAAAAATAAGAGCACAAAACACAGCTCTGTATTTTCTACCAAGGTTTTCCCCCATAAATCAGTTGGAGCCCTCTGACCTATAACAGGAGATTATCTTATCTCACTGGAGAACATTTCAGTCACAGCAAATTAGATTTAACAGTCAATGGATATGCTTGATATTTTAATCATAAGAAAAATTTGTCATTTTCCATTAAAACAACTGCTCCTTCCACAGAGCCCCTGTGGAACACGGGAAACTGCAAACTAACTTTAGGGTACAAAACAGGTTGGGAAAACCCACTGAGCTGAGAGGGGTTATTTTCTTTAAAATCACTGACATTTTTGCTTCTTCCAGAGGCCCCATTCCAACACTGGGACAGCAAAACCCACAGAAACAACACTGAAGGTAGAACATGATTTTTTCCTGTATGCAAATCCCTTCTCCCCTTCACAGCACAGCTCTCCCTGTGCAAGCCTAGGCTGCCACCAACATTTACACCACGAGGACAGTCCTACAGTGGGAGCTGCTGGGCAGAGCCTGAGCCCAGACAACCCTGGAGTCACCCCCTGGGCTCTGCACAGGTACAGGGCCCACCTGCCTCAGCTGGAATGGAAGGCTGGGGAATTAACCCCTTATCCTGACACTGGAACACGTGGATTTACTCAGAACACTTTTAAAGTCCTATTTGCTGAAATTTCAGCATTTTAAAAAAAAAATGAATACTGAATAATGGCAGTAGTTTGTAGTTCTAGTTTATAAAATTATTTTGATATGGAAGAGATAATATATTTTTAAAAATACAAAACTGCTATATCATGAGAAAAAAATTGCTGTTGCTACTAGGATGTTATTCTAACAAATAAACCACAGAATTTTATATCTACATGTGAAGGAAGGGACAAAGACAGTGAGCCTTGAGCATCAGAAACAGGCAGAGAGGTAACCCAGGAACTGTCCAGCTCACGTGCCAAAAATCACCCCTCCTTTGCCCAGGGCACAGAAATTCTGCAGCACTTGCCAGCAGCCAGATCCAAGAGCCACTGTGGGGTTTGATGTTATTTTCTGATGGAACAAGCAGAGTTACTGCAGGATACAGTTCTATCTGTATTCAATTTATCCCTAAGAGCAGAGCAAACAGTTTGGTTTATTTATTTCATTTATTTGATAGGGCACTTGGAATAACTGTACTTTGCCAAAGCGTGTCTGTGTTCCAGAATCTCTGGCTATTCAGCAGCCAGACTGGATTTAGTACTAAACAGATTTTTTCACAAGTTACTAAAATGGATGAAAATTGGCTTCTCCAAGAACAACTCCTTTTTCTGAGTTTGTACAGATGGAGTTTGGAAGGCCCACAGAGCCCTGCAGTCTGAAACACAGAGACAAAGGAGGAGGTACTGGGTTTGTGGAGCAAGGCAGGAGTGAGACATCACACAGAGTGACTCTGAGGTGGAATTCTTCATTGTTTTCCTGCATCCATTCCCAGGCCAACCACAGGCTCGTTGTGAGCACAGGTACCTGTGAGAGCTGACAGTGTCTGCATGGAGATGTTACCCACCCTCTGCCAGGGCTGCTCCTTCCTTCACAGGACCACAAGAACCACACCAGTGATGGCCTGGCACAGACATGGGGCAGGAAGGTTCCTGATCAATATGAAAAATACATTTCTTCCTAGATATCACCTCGCTCCTGCCTGTGCAGTATCCAAGGGGCATCCCTGATCACAAGCATATGATGTGCAAACAAATGTATGTGCTGCCTTTAAAATAATTGGTAACTAACTACCACATCCTACTGCAATTCTGTACTTTATTTAGCAATATAAAGGGCATTAAAAAAATCATCTGTGCCCAGGATGGTAAGGAAAAGAAAAAAGACATTCTGCACATTCAATCTTCTCATGAAAAAACTGACTTCTAAAATTACTTCACGTTAATGCTGGGAAAGGGGGGAGTTCCACAGCATCATTATTACACACATCTGCCCCAGTGCAAGAATATTTGATCAGTATTTCCAGAGAAATGACACAACACAAGAACAATTATCCCAGTAATTCATGTTCCTTTATGTGATGTAAACCCAGCTTTCCAAACTGTTCTGCATCCTGAACACAAGGGCTGAATTTCCGGGGATCTAAAACAGGGACACAAGTCAAATAACTTCCCAGGGCACGTGCAGCTCCCACCAGTCCACCCCTGCTAATTTAGGAGCCCCCAGGAGGCAGGAACTGCCTCTTGCCCCCCGGAGCACACCCTCCTGGTTCAGGCTTCCCGTGCAAGGGGCTCAGCCAACACGGACGAGCGTTTCCACCGGGACCTGCAGGAGCAGTTTGTGTTGTCCCCCAGATACTGCTGAGGAAAGTCATCCACTGTTTCACCAGTCAAAAGCAAATGTGTTATTTCCACTTTTAGAGTTTTTAAAAAGTCACATGAAGTACTGGGAATTGTTTATAGGAGAAGCTTTCTGTGAGGGCTGGTTCCCTGCCAGCTTTGTGTTAACATTAACAGCAAGTTCCTTCTTTTCAGATCTTTCGAACATTAAAAAAATTACAATCTGTCTGCAAAAGCCTAAAAGAGAACTGTAACTGTCAACATTGTGGTTTAATATCGACTCTGCCTTCATGATTCAGTCAAAGCAAGGCACTGAAGGGACTAAGTGGAGCCCCAGGATGGGGAGGGGACACGTGGTGAGCTCGTCACCGCGCACAGAGGCTGCCCAGGGAGCAAACAGGGCTCCTGCAGGTTCACCATCCCCACCTGGGCTTAACTCAACTCCCTCAGCACGCCCAGAGTAACAGCATCAGTTCATTTTTAAGCATATGAATGAATGTATCATTGCTTGTGGAATTTGGCTCTAAATCATTACACTACATTACAGTTTCAGAAACGGTGAGAGGGACTTACCTCCATCAGACTCAAGTGTATCCCAATGAGGTAGGGCATGGGGGCACTGCAGAGAAGAAAAAAAACAGCTTTACATTCCCACAACACCAGAATCACACATCAGACTTACAAAACTAGCTACAGGAAAACACTGTGACACTGGACTAGATTTTGCTTAAAAATTAATATATACATAGATATATAAACAAACCACGTGTGAACAAAATGTTATTCCTGATCTGAAAGACTGTTTTTACAATGCAATATCCTCTCGGGCCTGTAAGACTTTAATTTTTCTTGACAGAAGAATTTTCAAGTGCCTAAGTTCAGGCAGGTACCTAAGGACAGCTACTAAACATACCTCTAATAGTGGAGTCTTTTGTTAAGTAAAACAAACAAAATGCGTTACTGCAATTTTAAAAACATACCCAGAGTTTTCTAAGAGCATTCTTTCAAAAAATGCATCCTGTTGTAGTGTCAAGTGGCTAATTTAGTGTATATGCATCACCTGGTACTATAAGTTTTGAATTCTTTGAATGAGTCCAGGCACATTTTTAAGCAATTCACTTTTAAGTATAAATCTCGACAAGTTTACATTTATAAAAGAAAACACAAAAATTGCTTCTGAAGATTCTGCTAAACTCCAGAGTTCCCAGGACATACACTGATAGCAACATCCCCCTCAGAACACAAAACCTGGATACGCCCAGAGGCTCTCAGGCCACAGTTCATCCCCCAGCACAGGGTGATGCTTTTGCTGGGGACCAGAATGGAACGTTTCAGGCAGACTGGTGTGCTCGGTGTCCCTGCCTGGGGCCAGCCCAGGGACTGGGGCTCTGGGTCCAGCTTCCAACACTGAGCCATCAGAGCCATCAGGGAGGTGCCAGAGCTGCTAATTGCAAATATGGTACAACCTGCCTGCGAAACAGAGCAACACAGACAGACACAACTTCTAAAATAGAGCCTCCCTTCGCTTTGGATGCAGCAGCTCAACGAGCTCATTTTCAATTTCAGATGAAAAAATGAGAGAAATGTCACTGTGCTGCCTTGGATTAAAATATCTCCCATATTGCTGCTCTGAGCTGGTGCCTACTGCTCAGTAAGAGCAGTGCAGTGCTGAAAAAACCCCTGAGACACCAGAGCAGCAAAATTCCTGCTCCTCCTTTTCCTGGAAAATACCTTAAAAATATATATTTACTGATAAGCATATTAATATTTATGTTGTTTATTTACACACCCCCTCAAACAGCCATTCTGTTGGATGCTCCACTGAGGTGGAAGCAGCCTCTGCATTAGACATTCTATATGAGACCACTTTTTTTCCTGTTTGAAGACATTAAACCCACATAACTTCCAGAGCCCCTTCCCAGTTCCCTGGGGAACACTGGAACACATCCCTGCAGGAACTGCACGAGAACCCCCTGCCCTGCAGCCCCTTGTGACAAAGCCCAGAGGGGCTGGTACAGCACAGACCCCGAACCTTCTGATTCCTTGGGAATTCCACGGGTGAGAAGCACAGCACCCCCCCAAGCCCTTGGACAGGAATTCCCACCACACACCAGGACACTGCCCCGGGACACGAGGAGCACTCAGCTGAGCAGAGCTCTGCTGGTCACTTTGCACGCTTGGTCTGTGGCAAACACCATCTCTTCACTTCCAGTGGCCACAGTCCAGGAGCAAGAAAATTCCCAGGAATCTTATACCCGAGGAACAAGGCTGGGTTTGGCTGCACCGCGTCCCGTGGGCTCTGCTGCCGCGGCTCCTCCCGCACCCACACCAATGTGGTTCCAATTAGGAACCTCCAGGAGCTCGGCAGCTCCCATCCCCTGAACGCAGAGTCGGAACCTCGGCAGGAAGTCTAAAGCCTGCAAATGTCTCAGCTAGTGGAGGCTTGGCAGCTGTAATGGAAGGAAGCAGGAGGAGTGCAGGACTCCACCAAACCGGCCGGGCAGTGACGTCTCTGGCGCAGAGTCTGTCACCCAGCACAGCAACATCCGAGCCCGGGCAAGGGCTCTAACTGCATCACACCCATTTGTGAATCCTCCAGTTTATCAACAAAAGAACAACAAGAATGTCTAAACCTTAAAACCAGGCACCTCCAGTAGGATTTTAATGAATTACAGACAAGATCTGGCTCCAGATACATGGATCAGCTTTGGATGCAAATTGTGGAGTGACAGACATTACATGTAAAGGCAGCACAGCACATAAAACAATTACAGGGACTGCAAAAATAACCTCAATAAAATATAATCTGGTAAAGAGCATAAATATTTCCAATAAAATCTACCAGGGAGATTCTATTCTTCTGTCATCCCTCATCGATCTGACTGAAAAGGAAACACACCTGGAAGTAAATGTTGAAGGTTCATGTCAGGCTTCATAAGTTGCTTTTATCACCATTTCTCTTTGCCATGAGTTAATCATGTGCCATTATTTAAATACCCTGTCACCATCCTGTGCAGGGGAAGGTGGTGTGTGTCCCCTTCCCCACTCAGGGCACACACAGATAGTTCTTCCTCACTGAGATTCACGTCCTGAGACACGGAACACTCACGCAGCTTTTAATATTTTATCAGGTTAGATGGTACTTCCAAGACTTTCAAGGGAAGTTCAGTGAGACACATCCCTTGTACAAAGGGAGAAACACCCGGCACGAGCTTTAATCCTTCGGGGAGCCCCGGCAGATTAAAGGCTGCCCTTCGGGCCAGGCCTTCCCACTGCCCGACACTTCATCAGTCCTGGGCCTTCTTACAGCCACAGCTCCTAATGACTGCGGGTTGTTTGCTGGCAGCCCACAGCCATTAAGTGCCAAAGGCAGAAGCATCAATTCCTGCCCCGTCTCTGCTGCTCAAACAAAGTGCCTGCGAGAGCCCCTGGAACAAAGAGAGGGGTCGTTCCTGCTCCGAGCTGCTTCCCAAGGCAATCAGCCTTATTTACAGTCACAGGAGCTACAGAGGTAAATATCCAATCAGTAAAGTGGCACTGCCCAAGCATGAATATGGATTTTGGGGACATAATGGCTGTAGAGTGCCCATTTATTACAGTTACATTTTTTACAATTTCTTTAATTCGTTTCCTTAGGCAAACGAGAGACCTCTTAATTATGCTCCCACGAGGTGGGAAACTGCTAATTGGAAGAGAAGCAGGTGAAACAGAGGGACATTCCTTCTTAAGTGAAAAAGCCCAGCCTTAAAAAATACTGCAATTCACCAAAAACAGTAACGTAAAAGCCCGGGGATCTCCAAAAGCTTCCTATTTACAGCTACACAGGGACTGCACCATTTTGCTTCCTTGTTCCAGGAAAATGGGTGAGATCACATTCACTAAGTCCATGTCTTGATATTCAAACACTGACCTAAGGGGTGGCTCTCTCCCACCACTGGTACCTCCCTCTCCAGGGCAGTCTCCTGATTTCTCCTGAGATCTCTCACTGAAATGCGACAGAATTCAACCCCAAATTTATTGGGGTGCCTGATACAAGTCAGAAACTTGACTGCATAAATTGGAATGATGCAGAGAACACACAGGCACAGAGCAGGAGAGCAGGTCCCAGAGCCTTCAGGGAGTGCCCGGGTGTGCCAGGCAGTGGCAGTGCCACCCAGAGCCCCCCAGGCTGCAATCTGTGCATCCAGTGACAGTGTCACCACCAGTTTCTAGTCTCCTCCCCCCAGAATCTTTCCCCAGGCTGAAAACATATCAAAGAATGGTGCCTAACCAAAAAATAAAATTAAGGACAGCACTCCTCCTCTTGCTTCCCCTCCCACCCCCTGTCCTCAGCTAATCTGCATGGCAGGGATCAGAGGAGTGAAGTCACTCCAGAGCCATGGATGTGGTGCTGCACCCCCAGCACTGACTCAGCAGCCCCAGCACAGAGTGGGGGTATTTGGGAGCATTTTGGAGCATTTTGGAGACACAACCTTCTGGCATCAACAGTTCTGAGGGTGGGCACGTCAGGCAGCAGTGCAGGGGAACAGAAATATTAAGCTTAAGAAAATCCATTCAAGAGGGAAATGGGAAGCAAAAGGCAAATAATC
This sequence comes from Lepidothrix coronata, assembly GCF_001604755.1. Lineage (NCBI taxonomy): Eukaryota > Metazoa > Chordata > Aves > Passeriformes > Pipridae > Lepidothrix > Lepidothrix coronata. The sequence continues at coordinate 6,045,741 of NW_016690208.1, forward strand.
ACAGGTGGAATACAGTTTTTTCCAAAAACTTTCAAAGATCACGAGTGACACAGTCTATCCACCCTTCTGTGAGTTTCAAAAGAGCAGGAGAAGATTCAAAAGCATCACAGCACAGTCAGTAAAAGGGCACAGCCAACTGATCAACATGATATTCTGTATTCATAAGAACTGAAGAATTCTCATTGCTTTAAATTTTATTCCCACCTCAGGTCTCTAAAATTCTTACGTCATATTTGCAAAGGAAATAACCAGGCAACAATTAAAATTAAATTAAACTCTTCTATTTTGAAGTATCTCAGGTCATTTCCCTTAAGAGACAGACACCAGTAAGCAGAAATATTGCCTTAAAGCAGAGAGCAGGGAGCTGATTGCTCAGTCCTCCCAGGCAAAAATGACATCTGCAAGTTCACATGGTTACAAAATAGATGGACTCTATTTTGAGAAATATATTTATGGCACATAAACTGTTGCTAAATTGACTTGTTCAAACAATGACAGAGTGTGCAGCCACCTCTCCAATTAAAGCTCCTTGCTGGGGAAGGCAATCAGTTGTTGTATTTGTGAGCAGGCAATGACACCCTGCCCCACAGCCACACAGCCTGGAACCACCCTGTTCCCAGGGCCTGCTCCCAGGGCCTGCTCCCTCCTTCCCTGGCCAGGACAGAACCCATCCAGTGGGGCCCAGGGACTTGTGGCTTCCCCTCCTGGGGTCCAGTGCCCCAGGGTTTGCTTTCTGCCCTCCCAGGGCTCTGGGCTCAGCCCCTTTCCCAGGTGGATGGGTAACCAGTCTCCCAAGCCAAAGCCTCTGAAGGAGGTTTAACTCCTTGAGGAAGCCTGAGCTAAGGTCACTTATTCCCCTCAATGAGGTAAATATCATGTTCTAAACACACACTCATAATGAAAGATCACCACAGGAAAACAGGGGGGTTTTCTAATAGTTTTTTTTTTAAATAGTTTTTTTCCCACCCCCAACAGAAGTTCAGGAAAGCGGGAAAATGAGAAAAATGTATCCAGTTGGAGTCTTAATTCACATTGGAATATTTAACATGGACATGCTGAAAACAGAGTTTAATGACACAATATCTGAGTTGCAGCATTCCACAGCAACCACTCCTCCTATCAGACTGTTTCAACACACTGACAGACAGTCACTTCTTGCCATAAATATTTGTACTTACTGGTTGGTGCCTCCTTAATACACTGTATTTTTAGAGTAACAGTTGCATCATAAGAGCCCTCAGGACACCCCACAGAAAGGTGAGCACTGCTGAGTCCCAGGGGTACACACACACATCTATAACACACAGACACAAAGGTGGCCTTACCAGCAGTAGTCCAGCAGATGTGGGGGCAGAACAGGGATGTAAACGTGCTGCCAGAACATCGGGTAGAGCATGGCTGCAGAGCCATGGATGCAGGCAGTTAACTGAAAAACACACCAAAACTGCATCAGAAACAGGCCAAGCCCCAAGGCTCACACAGCAAAGTTAGACACAAAGTAAAGAATCCATTCTGCTTTCATATCAACATGTTTCACTGGAAAATACAGAGCTGCTGTTAAAAACAAGGGTCTCGGGGGTGAACACGAGGGGTTTGTGGTGGTTCCCATCCAACTGACTTTGTGAACAGCTGAGAACATGATTCACTCAACAAACAAAACCTGCAAAGAACACCCAGTGTTCTGTAAAGCAACAGAAACATGGAAATGAAAACTCAAAGGGGACTGAAGGAATAGTAGAGGCAAATCCCCAATCCTGGAAATTACCATCCATTAGATATCATAAAAATGCACTGAAATTATAACACAAATTGAAAAACACATATCACACCAAACTCAGTGATTAAATCTTGATTATTTAAAAGGGGTTTTTGTCTAATGGCTCTTCATCTAATCATTTGACCCATTGAATTTCTCAGTTATATTGTTAAAAACATGCAGAAGAGTTTTGATGTGGGCAAGTACTGAAAGAGCAAAGGCAAGTGCCAGTGAAGCCATGGGGAGAATCCTCACAGAGGAAATTACTGCTCTCAACCCTATTTCAAATAATAATTATTAATTTGGAAGAGAAGATAAGCAGGATATTTGTCACATTCACCAAGGATATTAAAATGAGAAGGTGGTAATGCTCAGTAAGGAAATTCAGCAAAAGCTGTGGAGAAAATACTGTAAGGAGAGGATCTGAACAGCCACATCCAAGCCACGGGCTCAGAGGTGACAGCAGTCACAGCCACCCTGCCCTGCTGGGCAGTGCAGTGTCCCTTCACCTGCACTCCTGCCCAGGATACCCTGAGAACCTGCTCACAGGCACTGAGGACACAGCCCAAGGGACTGAGGTCCCCGTGGTGGCCTGAAGGTGTCCGAGATGAAACCAAGCACAGACACGTCGTGGCATTAATCCTAATTCAGTCAGATGTGGAGTAACCCTTAAAAAAGATGACCCTCATTACTATTAATTTCCATTAAGAGAGAGCAGTGAATTACAGAGCTCTCAAAGGGAACCCCTGGCTGGGGAGGGAAAGGGTGGATGAGCCAGTCCAGGACCTTCAGGCTCCGTGTCACAACCAGGGACAGTTTGGGGTCTGTTCTCTGCCACAGCCCCTCTGTGCAGCCTCTGCCAGCACCAGCTCCTGGCTGTCCCACTGAATGCAGCTCACTGGGCAGGAGGGTGGGAGACAGCCCTGTATTTTATGTGTTACCCTTATGCCTCTGAACAACACAGCCAGCTTTTTACCTTCAAGAGGATCAAACTCTCCTATGACACAAAAATTTCTTCAGTACTTGGAAGAATTCAACATTCTTCAATTTCATCTGCATTTTCAAAGAGTTTTAAGATTTGAGCATGGATTTCTTCTGCAAAGATCATGCTTACTCTTCCCCAGTAGCCTCCGTTTATGCATTCACTAGTTCTAGTCCTCACTGTGACAGGTTTCAAGTTTTTTCATAAAAATGTAGCTCAAAGAGCTATAGTTTCTTCAAGGGAGAATGTTATCACACCTGACTTTCCACTCCAAAGACAAATTTCTGAAAAGAAAGTGTCATAATAAAAGAGTCCACAAAGCTCCAAAGCATCCCAGTGCTGATAACAAGTTTCCAGAAGTGAGAATATGCAAGAATTTAAACTAGATTTGAACCACCATCCCAAGGAAACTGTGCCTTTGGGAGCAGACAGGGCACAGCAAGTACCTGCTGAGTCTCTCTCAAAACAAGCTCTTTATTTGCAGGTGAAGGTTATTTAGTGGTCCATATGGGATGCAAATATTAGGATGTTGGGACACTACATTTAGAAGCTACAAAATCTAGAGTTTATTCTGGATTTATGACTCATGAAACACTAAAGATTTATCCCTACCCCCATTATATTTCAACTTATCTTTACATTATTCCTACTGGAGAAGATGCTCCTCTCTCACAGATTAGATGAAAGGCACTAATTCCACAATGCGCAGCAGGAAAAAGGGGGAATGCTTTCCCACTGCAGTTTTCCGTCTATATTCCTGAATCCTTCACCAACCACAGTGCTCAGCACTGCAGAGCTCTGAGCAGAGCCTGGCACCCCCTCTGGAGATGTCCTCCCACCCTGGGACAGGGCAGGAATTCAGGTCACACCCAACCACTGTCCTGCAGCTCTAGCCTGGGGAGGGCTCAGGGTCTGCTGGACACCTCCCCTGGTCAGGGACTGCCATCCAGGGAAGAGGGCCTTTCCAGGGAGCAGGGCCTTTCCAGGGAGCAGGGCCTTTCCAGGGAACAGGCCTTCCCAATGAGGCAGCCTGAGAAACACCCAACTGCCACAGCTCTGGGAATGCAGCACTGGAATCACATTAGTTCCACTGCCCTGGCTCAGAGCAGCTGCTGCTGGAGGGGAAAGGGGATCTCTGTGCAAGGGAGACACCAGGCACTGGGCACTCCTTGCAGTTTGACATTTAATACTCTGAAAGCCTTATCTGAGCAAATAAAATCAATGGGATTTTGTCACCCACTGATGCTGAACCACCACGGGTCATTCCCGGTGCCTGTCCCTGCTCCTGACACACACACTGCCCGGGCTCCCAGGGCAGGATGTGCCTCCCAAGGGGCAACACAAACACTGAGCAAAGACCCACCTTCTGCATGGCTGGAAGAGCTGCTTCTTTGGCATTATTTGGGGCTAAGAACAAAGCAGAAATCTGAGCTACACAAGAGTCAAGCAGTAACAGCAGGGCTGTCACAAAGGGGGGGTGAGAAGGTCCAGACCTACAGGGACAGGAACAGAGCTGGGGCACCAGAGCTGGGCAGGCTCTGAGCTCTGGGGCATCCCAGGGACATGTGGTGAATCAAACCCATCACAATGTTGTTCCATTTCCTTACCCTCAGAGCCCTGAGGCTCCTCAGACCCGCACCAGGGTGTAGGAGGATGTATCAGAGCTTTCTGTGATGTGGGAGAAGTGGCAGGGGAAGCTCAGCTCCAGAGCTTCCCTTCCTACAATGGGACACAGCCTGCTGCTGCCTCCAGCCAGGGAACACCCCTGGGGGTGGCAGGGCTGCAGTTCTGATGGAAAAGGGAATTCGGGATGCAAGGAGAGCTCCAGCCTCATTTTGCAGAAGCATGCTCCCACCAGCAGGGGGGCTGCTGCCAAGCACTGGAGGTTCATGCATTTTGGTTCGTATCTGGCCTTTCTTGAGGAGTTAGATCACAGAATATGTAAGGAAATGTAACAGCAATAATTGTTTTAACATTTGGAGAAATTATTTGCATTTCCTTTTGTAGGAAAACAGAATAAAATCCAAGAAAACACCAATAATTCTTCTATGGGTTCAGTACACATGATTTATAAAACAGCTAATAAACACAGCCTCATTCTAAATCTCATTCAACTTAAGCATGTAAGGATGTTGAAAATCAAAATCTGAATTTGAGATGACGTGTTGTAGCTCAGAATGCACCCCACCATAAAAGCCTTTCCACCCAGGATGGTTTAACTCTCCCTCTCTTACCTGATACCAAATTCAAGCCCTAAGCACAAAGTGTGTCTCCCAAAGTTAAAACAAATGAACTGCAAACAGGTCCCTTCCACTCCCTCGCTGGAGAACGGAGAACTCCAGACAAAGGAGGCAGCCCCCAGCCCCACCCACCCTGCTGCACTCGGAGGATTCTGGGTTTGGTTCCTTTCCAGTTACAAGGTCTTGGCTTCCGCTGAGCACAGTTTGAAATAAAATAATGCAGCTTGTTCCTACTGCTGGAACCCGCCGAGCAGGGAATCGCTGGCTCCGGCCCAGCCTTCAAACCTGTCTTACACTGTCACTCCAGGCTTGGAGCACTGCAGATATAAAGTTGTAAGCTAAGAACACACAGTATGAACACCCCTCCCTCCCCAGAACCAGACACGCTTTTATCTTGGACAGAGGCAAAAGGAAGAGAAATAGCAGAAAGATAGGGAAAAAAACCCAGCCCCACTTGTGAACTGGCTCATTAAGGAAGGCAAAGTGACAGGTAAGTAATTCCTCTTCCTAGGCTCTGTCACAAAGGGAGAGATTAAACCAACCAACCACACAACCTCTGAAATGCTTTGGGCAGCCCTTCTCTTCTTCCCTCCTCTCTGATCATTTGCTGTTCTTTTCATTCTGCAGGTTGCTGAAATAAACACCTCTCCTTCATTTTATTCCATTACCTGGACGGATTTTTCCTTATTTTAGCAGCGATGACACAGAACACTTGGCAGATATAGAAGTTAAGATTTTGCAAGTTTTCTACAGTTTTAAACTTCATAATGACTAAATACTTTCAGTTAAATGTGGGGTTGATTGTAAACATTATTAATAACTATTAATAGGTCCCAGAGGTTATTCTAATTCTCCTCCTTTCGCTTACCCTTCAAAATGACACTGCAGTAGTTATTCTGGGATTGGGTATGAGGCTTTACTCTCTCTCACTTCCCTGGCCTGTGCTGACAGACCACCCTACGTGGGTTTATGGACACCACTTCAGCCTTCTCGAGCATTGACAATTCCAGGGAGCAGTTTTAATCTCAGACACAAAGCAGGTCATGGCCATACAGTCAGAGCCTGGTTAATGCCGCACGAGATGGAAATGGCAGCTCTGTCTTAGGCAGGGCCACTCAAGTGCTCAGTCCACAGCACTAAAAAGCAAAATTAGTTAAACCATCCTCGTCCCTCACAAAGGACAGCAATCAATAGCCTTTTACAGAGCAAACACAACGACCACGGAGCATTTGCTTTTATAAGGAAAATCACAATCTTATTGACTGCTAAACCTTGAAATGCAGAACACCAAACTTTGAACTGAGCAGGCCTGTGCTCGTTTTGATCTCCAGCCATTTTCAGAAGAGAGCACTCCAGAATATTCAGCAGCTTTCATCTCTCAGACACTTGATGGAGCCTAAGTAGCACTAAGACTAAACCTTATCAAACACAACTGCAAAACTGTGGATTGTCAGTGTACTCCAGCCCACTCCCCTGCTCCCTCCGGAGAAGGTCACTGTGACATCCATTTGACAGTGTCATTTATCTATTTTTTTTTCCTGTCAAGTAAATTATGAAAAAAGGACTTCACTATGGCATAAGCCTTTGTACTTTCACGTACCAAACAACCCCAAAAATTCCTGTATCCAAAAAACCCTTTCTCATTTGGACATCAGAGGCCAAGAGAAGTGCTGTAAAATCCTCACACACAGGCACAGAACTGAGCTGAGGTTGCATAAGTGAGACCGAAAGGGGGACCTGGAGATAATCAGATCACTTCCAATACATGACTGCAAAAAAAACAAATTAAAGCTCCTGTGACTAGAAGAAACTCTTGTGCATTTTACTCACAGTGCTGAGCTTGCTGCAGCAGATGAGGATGCGGCGCTCGTACAGCATGCTGGCGTAGAGGTGCAGCATGTTGTTCACATCCACTGCCACAAAGTACTCTGTCAGGTTCCTCTGGGAAGAGAGAACAGGAGTTTTGATTCACCATATCACAAAATCAAGTGTCCTTAGCAAAAATAATCCAAAAAACCAAAAGGCAAACGGATTTCACTCTTCTGTTGTGCCACAATTTCACTCCTGCATTGTCACTCCATGCCCAGGCCATCCCCTCACCCTGTGCTCGTGCTGCAGGGCACAGCTTGTGGGGCAGGACTGAACAATGCAGATGTCTCCTAACAAACAGCACAATGTGATCCTGAGATCTTCACTATCAAAACCAGAAAGCCACCACAGAGGCAACTGGATCCCAGCGTGTTCTGCTCGCCTAGAACGAGGGGCTCCACAGGGCAAGGTAAAGAAAAAAGGATTTGTGTGTGGAGAGGGTATTTTCACTTCTTAAAACATAGAAATTAAAGAAAAGGGGCATTGTGGAGGAAAAGGTAATACACCCAGAAATGCTGAATTAGGGAATTTGTTTCCAAATAGCTTCTTACAGACATGAAAGGGTTGCTATATGATAAAGACAGCCTTATACAAAAAGCACATGTGAGAGCAAAATTAGATTAGTCATGAATTCAAGTGCAATCTTAATCATCCTTAAATAAAAAAGTGCAGAAAAGCAAAAAGCAAATATGATTTAGAAACTTAAAGAAGCTCAACAAAGCCTATTAGCACTTTTGACAGATCCAAGATACTTGGCCTGAGAAGTCTGCCAAGATGCTTCATACTGTGCAAAAATATGTTCCCCAGCTTGCCATCCAAACACAAAGAACTGAAGGAAAATTAAGCACTGTATTTGGGAGACTTTGGGACCAGGATGTAGGGAGATAAAAACTGGGTTCATTATGGTTGGCTTCAAATATGTACAATAAAACAACCACCCAGGCCTTTGTTACAGCAAAGCTGGAGCCACAGACAGGTACAGTCAAAGGAGAAAAAAAAAAGCCAACACGTTTTGCCAAAAACCTATTAAACTATCATGTACTTTTTCTGTATTTCTCATCCCATCTGTGCTGATTGACATGATATTTTTGTCTAAACATAAGCTGTCTTCTCTACGGCTCCTCTTCCCCCTCTCACCCAGCCTTCCCCGACGCCAAAACACGGCGCGTGACGACACAGCTCCTGCACACTGGGGGAATTAAAACCATTTTTAAGGAGCCCTGAACTTTTGCTGCCACCCAAATCAGGGGCACGGCAGAAGGAGCACACAGCCCCTGCATCCTGCCTGGGGAGGATCTCTGCTCCACAGGGATGTGTGTGTGAGGCACCAGCACCCACTGCGAGAGGAAAACAGACGTGGGACTGGACTCGCGATTGTTCCTCCACCGAGTGCACTGCGGTGGAATGACACACAAATGTACCTTCAGATGGGAAGATTTGTGAGGTTTGAGTCCTGTCTGCTCTCAGAGATTTGCCAAGGACACCTGGGAAGCATGTGGGCTGCATGGAAATGTATTGGTACTGAGGAGCTCACGTGTTCCCCGGGAGCCGTATTTATGAGAAAGCTGTCAGCTCTGAAGCTCAAATTGGGCCTTACACATGTATTTTGAAAGACATGTCTCGTAAGTGACAAAACCATGAATGAGTTAAATAAATACAAATGAAAGCGTTCCAATTTGCAGGATAATGGTTGGGTATTTTGTTTCCTAGGACTTAAACCTTCCTTGGGGCAGGAAAAAGTGGGGTTTTCAGACCAGATACAGGAACAGGTATCCCCACTCCTCAAAATTCACCAAGAGTGCCACAAAACTCCCTCATGCTCCTTTGGAAGTTCGTTCCTAGATCAATCATCCATTTGATCATTTGCTATCTAATATCAATAAATGCACACTGAGTTTTGAGATTAAAAATCACAGACTTCTCTTCCACCATCATCTACTGAGGAAAAGGGACTCAGTGATACAAAAATACCCCAGAGTATGATCACCAGGAAAATGTCACCATTTCAGCCTGTTAATATACCTGATACTTCTGAAACACAACAGCTGCTCCCAGGAAACTTAGTCTTGCCCTGCATTTCCTGCAGCGACCCCGATCCATTTCTGAAGCCACAATGCATTTACATGTCCCTCACATGAAACTCATTAAACACAGGGATCTGACACCAAGTCAGATAATTCCAAGAGCCTTGTTAACATTCCAAACAGAGCTCTGTGCAGCTCTCCATTCGTCATTGCATCCAACTTCAAGGTTTGGCACTACTAAAACTTCTGCTAAATATGGGGTTCAAAACATAATCACTGATAAGAGATGTCGAATTTTGAATAAATCAAGTCCATTGATTAAAATACATGAAGACTTAGGCTCCTTTAATGTCCTTGTATTATCAGGTTTTAATTCCACATGAAAGCAGCATTAACACCCAGATAAAAACCTCCTAAGAAACTATACAATATTCATTAGGTAAATATAAACATGAGAAATGCCTGAGAAATAGCAGAGAGTCAACTGCAGCTTCAGTTAGACCAGTGCACTTGATTTGTAGGATTTTGCTTTCTTACAATGAGCCCCAACCCTTCTAATCTGGGCAGGGACACAGACACACGTGTTGGCTCACGGGTCTGTCACCCCAATGAAATGTCCCTCTCCTGTTCCCAGGGGGGCCCTGGCTGTCCCCAGACCCTGCCCAGCCCACCTTGGCAGGGACAGCAGGACACCTGATAGCACCAGGCATCTCCAAGGCCCATCAGTGACTCTGTGAGTTAGGGCAGGATTTGATAGCTGGTTTAGATTCAGGAACTGATTCTTGAATTACACCAGTGTATTTGTATTTGTACAAAAATAAAGCACTTCAGAAGAAAGAGCTCATCTACTAAATTCACTGACAGGATCCGTGTCAGTAGAAGAGTCTGCAACACAGAGAAGCCATCAGCAGTGTTTTGAAAGAGAAACAAACAGCCCCAAATGCTATCTGCTATACAAATCATCCCCAAATGAGATGAAATGTCTTGATGATGCCTTCCCTTTCTTTCATGTCTCAGCTGAGGTATTTGATGCTCAGACCGACCACACAATGCTCCAGGAAGAAAACTGGGATGTCAGGCACAGGAATTTGGCTGAGACACAGAGGGAGCACATTAAAGAGCACTGAGGAGAGGCAAATGCCAGCACTGTGTTCCCCCAGCCCCTGGCTGGAGAGCCCAGCCCTGCTGGAACACCTCAGACTTCGTGAGGCTCCAGCAGTCTCCAGAGAAGTGGCTCTGAGGAGATCAGACGTGTGTGACATTTTCAGAAGCCAAACAGGTTGTTTTCCCTGGTCATCCTTCCCGAGGGGTCCCAGTGCAGGATCAGCAGATCTGCTGTTTCTGCCCATTTCCACATGGCCATTAGTACTTTGTCCTTCATGCAATTCAGCTTTTAATCACACATTGCCAGCTCCTAAAGCTCAGTATTCCACAGGATATAATCCATGACTACCAAACTAACACGTGTTATCTATGTTGCTGTGACATTAAATAGAAGCAGTAAAGTGCAGGGTCCTCTCAAAATACTCACATTTTCAGGTATACTGGGAAGCTCTCTGGTGTCAGGCACAGTAAAGTAGGAGTGCTACAAAAAGAGCAGATATTGATTATTGCAATTCAGTGCCTCACGATCAGTCCATAACCTGAAACAGCAAGTGGGTCCAACAGCCACACTGAACACAGACACTATAAACACCATTTCTGCTTCTGACGTGTCACTGGTTTGGTCTGGTTGCAAAGATGCAATGCAGGAACAGCACACAGAGCTGTGTCACATGGAGGAACCTCACCCTGACCCCGAAACAGGCTCAGAAACAGCCAAAATAAAATGCAGGAACACACCACAGCTCACAGTCCCTGGGCTGCCTTTTTATATCCTTTCTTGCTTCACTGCCCATGAAATGTCTGAGACAAGGGGAGACCAGCAGCATTCCTTGGAACCACTGGTATGAAAAAAACGGAATATCCCAACTGATCCCAGCCTTGGGAGATGGCTCCTTGTCACTCATCCTCTGAACAGAAATGCTGCTCACACAGAGGGAGCCCTGAGGGGACAGGGACAGCCCAGGGCCAGCTGGGGACCAGCAGGGCCACACCACTGCTCCTGTCCAGGAGAGGGGAGCAGGGGCAGCTCCTGCTGCCAGGCAGTCCTGTGGGAGCAGGAGCAGAGGAGATGTGAGGAGGGGAGTGTCCCTGTGAACTCCCCACAGGCAGGGGCAGCAACAGGCTCTGCAGGATGTCACCGTGCCTGGGACACAGGGGTGTGCTGCAAAAGGGAGTCTGAGCACAAAAACCCCAAAAGACTAAATGCAAAGTGCAATCCCATCAACAAAATCCCAAATCTGTTCTGTTGGTGTGCTTTGCTTAATTTTCTCACAAGATATAAAAATGAAATAAATTCTTTTTCATATGAGTTTTTTTGAGGGAGGGGGGAAGAGGAGAAGGAACCAGTAAATGTGATAAACAATGAATACTGCAAAGGCTGCTGTGACAGGCATGTGACTGTTTCCCCCCCAGCCCTGTCCCCTTGCAGGGCCCAGGAGCTGTGCAGGAGTGTGGGCAATAAATGTCCTGGTGCTGCTCTGTGAGCTCCCCCAGGTCACAAGGGATGGCAGAGATCTCCATGGGCAACACACACAACCTCCCTCCAACCAGAGAACAGCATTTCAGAGACATCTGAGGTTAGGGAGAGGCAAACAGAGGGCCCCGAATGTGAAAAGGGGAATTTCACAGCTCTGTGTCCTCACAGGGAAACAACATCTGTGTACAAGCTCCAGGACAGAGAATTGCTGTTGACATTCCTCTGTTATGACACGGAATGAATATTAAGCACCTTAGTTTCCATCTCCCCCCTTCACTTACCACTCCGAGGTGAACAGAGGTTCCTGGCTCAGGGATGGTGAGTTTATGAAATGTTTCTAGGAGCTCACTCCTTTGACTATCCTGAAATAAGGAGGAAAAAAAAAGGAATGCTAAGTAGGCATTGGTGCAACCGGGTTAACTCCAGGGCAGAAGGGCCAGATGATGCCAGGTGGGTAAACCTGGCATTAGTAGGGTTAGTTCCACACCTCCTGCACCCGACAATAACCTTGGATCAGCCCCTGTCACAATGTGGGATTACAGGACTGCTGAGCACAGGGTAGGGGTCAGCCCAGCATGGGCCACTGCAGGAACCCAGGGATTGTGGTGGAGCCACAGCCACACCCTGGGGCTTCATCTTTTCCCAAAAAGAATTTAAACGCATATTTATTTTTCAGAGGCGCTTCCCAAGTTGAATATGACCTTCTATGTCACTGCATCATAGGGATCAATAATTCACATGGTCAGCTCTCATAGAAGCACCTCTTCAACCAGCTCGTTTCATCCTCTCGCCCCCATCTGATATTGGGCAGGGAAAAGGAGGGTCAGTATTTCAGAATAATACCTGTCCTTTTGCTGAATAATCTGCCAAGACATTGAGCAGCTTATAAAAGACTTCAAACCACGGGAGGTAACTGGAAAAAAGAAAAAAAGAAAAAGCATACATTTAACTTGCTAAATCTCAGTTAATAAATCCAGGATCACCAGCCCTTATGCTACAGATGCATCCCAACGTGATGCTGCATAATTATCTGTCAGGAAAGCCACAGCAGACTTGCACTGGGAGGAGAGCTCTGCCAGGAGGCTGAGGGATCCCTCTCCTTGGAGGGCTGAGCTTTGGAGTTCACCCTTCCCCACTGCTGGGCACCACCCAGCCCCACAGTACCAGGGCTGCCCACCCTCACCAACACACACAGTCCCACACGAGGTTTAACCCCAAAGATCTCTGTGCACTGATGTCCATGTGTGCTGGAACATATTGAATGTCAAATAACTCTTCTCCTGTACAGCTGCTGAGGGTCCTTGGAAAGCCAAGACAGGCAGTTATTTTGGGTTTGAGTCCTCACACAAGTGGATTTTTTAAACCATATAACCAGTATCTCAGTTTTTAATTGTTGTCAGAGCTCATCCCATCACTGTGTTTAGCCTGGCCCTTACTTTGGTCAAACAGAAACTTCACCTTCACATTTGCACACAACTTCCAAAAGAAAAGAAGAAACAAGATTCAAAGAGAAACATGCAGAAAAATCACAGCCTTTTCATTTGAATTACATCTCCACTGCACAAAGTAAGGCAGAGAAGATGTTCCTTTCCACTACAGCTTTGGGAGGGTTCTGTGCCCTGTTTTCATGGCACGGCTCTTTATTCCAACCCCCTTTCCCAGACCTGTGGGGGATTTCCCTGGGCTGCAGCGAATGCAAAGCCAGTGTGAGGCACTGCCTGATGCTGCTTTAACCACAGCTGCTTTCTGAAGCAAATGGGTTCTACTGTGATATAGTGAGACAGGATCTAAAGTTTTTATAAAATATGACTCCATCCTGACAGCTGTAAGGAATGGAGTGCCCCGTGCTCTGCCTGGGCAGCTCTGGGTGATAAATGAGGTGAGAAGCTGTGTATGAGACAGACACAGGGACTGGCACTCCATCATTAGCCTTTGTTTGAAGCCTGCAAATGCTACTGTAAAATGTAAGTAGCTTATCAAAATATACTGATAAGCAACTTAACTTTTCATGTTATATGACAGTATTATCGTTTAAATTAATACGCTCCAAACATCTTTACAAAGTGTGTATTGGAATAGAGCAGAAAGACAGACAATTACCACTTTAAACAGCATTTAAGTTTGGCATTATATTGTAAACAATCCAGAAGGATTAGGTAGAAGATAAGTTTCTTTCTTTCTGTTTAGTTAAATAAACTTCAGCAGAGTTAAAAGCCATTACAAGGGTAACAAGAAATCCTCTCCAAACATATCTGCTAAGTAGAGATTAAGAACCTGGTAAACAAATCCGTGCAAGGCATCTATCAAAAGAGTTTGAGAAGACAGGAAACCAAGGAGGCAGAAAGCTCCCTGGCAGTGGGAAACCACAGCTGCTTCCAGGGAGGCACAATTAAAGTTCTTCTTAATCGCTCGGGGACCTTCTGGAAAACTACATTTACAAGTTGCTGCCAGCAGTGCCTGCGAGTGGGGAAGCTGCAGAGCTGCACTGACAGAGCTGAAACGAGAACCTTTAAAGCTGCTCCTGTGTTTATGATGTATGTGCATCAAAGCAAAGAGGCAAAGCAGGTTCCCCAGGCTCTGAGGGTGACCATGGAGCAGGTCCTGGCAGCACAGGGACCCAGCGGGACAACGCTGAGCCCCCGAACCAGGGTCAGGGGCTGGGCTGCTGCTCACACTGCTCTGCCCTGCCAGGGGCCTGGGTGCACTGCTGTCACACTCCTTGGCCTTCCCTTGTCTCCTCACCAGTATCCTCTGATGAACCTCATGTTGTCCTTTTTGTAACTTTAACTCTTCCTTGTTTTCCAGGTGATGGTTTAGCAGCTCAGCATTAACTGCTTCTTTTTCTATTTTGAGAATAATGTCTTGTTTTGAGAAGTGTCACAGTCTGGGAGCTGAGGAAATGAGCTGGTATTTGAAGCAGAACTCAGCACCCCACAACACACAAGGATCTGTGAGGCTTCGCTCAAGAGAGGGGCAAGACAAGATAAAACAAACCCACCACAGAATTGTGAGACAATCTCACTTCAGTTTTCACCTCCCCCATTGCCACGGCACGATTCAGGATCTCTCTCAGCCCAAAAGTTTTGGATACATTAAAAAGCTAATTTATCCTGCCACCTTCAATACTTTTACTTCATCACTTATTCCATGTGTTGACTACTCAATAGTGAAACAGTTCTGCTTTTATTAGACCAAACTGTGACCAGTTAAAGTTGAAAAACAACTAAAAAAAAAAAAAAACCCAAGCAATATAGTTATCTTGATTTGTTTCTAGATCTCTGCAAAAGGAAAAAAAAAAAAAGATGTGAATTTTTCTTACAGAAAGCAAATCCTCAAGGCAGCCTTTAAACACCCCTCCAAAGAAACAGAGGAGTTTATAACCCAAAACTTTCTGTGCCGCATGAACTTAAGTAGCACAACTGGTAGCACTACTGAAGATTTATGGCTTATGACTTGCTCATATTTAATTTGTAACCAAACACTTCCCCTTCCTCTTAGCTACCTCAGAAGTTTTGATTAACTCTTGTTTTCACAGGTCAGAGGTTAAGCAAAGGAAGGGAAGCTCTGCAGTGAAGTTGCCCAGAGCTCCGAGCACGGGACGCCCGCACAGCCCCCGCCAGCAGCACCAAACCAGCCCCAAACTGGGCTCCACTCACGGGCCTGAGGTTCAAAGACTCCAGTGAGCATAAATCACAATGGGGTGGAAGAGTAAACAAAAATAAAAGGGCAATCTGAATGCATTGTTTTTTAGCTTCACCCCCGTTCCCAGTTTCCTCACACGTGTACACATGGACAGCAGCACAAGTGCCACAAGTCCTGGGAATCCAATCAAAGCCTCGGCAGACGGGGCTTCTCCAGGCTGTGCTTGGAACCTTGGGGGGTGACACAGCTGGGGACAGCCCCGGGGGGACAGCCCTGGGGGGACAGCCCAGGCTGAGATAGTCCTGCCTGAGCCATCCTAGTGAGCCAGCCCAGGCTAAAGCAGCCCAGGTGAGCCAGCCCAGGCTAAAGCAGGCCAGGTGAGCCAGCCCAGGTGAGCCAGCCCAGGTGCCCCAGCCCTGGCTGACAGAAGCAGGGCCGGGCACAGGCAGGCACTCCCTGTGCTGCACTGGGTCTGCACAGACTCTCCTGCCCGGGCTGCACAGAGCTTCGTTCACTGCCTCACATCATCACCTTTTTAGTGCCCCCCTCGAAAGCTCAGAACACCATTGGTTACGTGTGTCACAGCAATCAGGGGCTGGTAGAGTGCTCAGGCAGCAGGGCTGTGCTGCCCTGCAAACACAAAGGGGCAAGAACATGCAACAACTCTAAGAATAGCAGAGGGGAAATCTTTAAGAAACCATCAGCACTGGCAGCCAGTTGAAAAGATGCCTTCCTCAGAAAAACCAG
>NW_016690208.1:6062870-6073370 GCF_001604755.1 Lepidothrix coronata
CAGAAGTATCAAACCCCACAGAAGTGGATCACACCTCATCTCACAGAGCATCTCAACATACAAAAGCCAACTGCAAGTGCTTACTGGGGTGACCTGCCACTGTGTGTCAATAATCAAAGTCAATTCAAACATTCCACTCCTGTTTTCCTACACAGTGTGACCATGTCTAAGCAGCCACAGCAAGTGTCCCTTGCACAAAGCCCCCCAGGTTCCCCAAATGCCCCCGTGAGCCCAGCCCTTCCCAAACAGCTCCGTGGCCCTGGAGCTGCAGCAGCCACGGCTCACAGAGAGCCCGAGGGAGCTGGAGACCCCCAGCACCACACAGGGCCAGGAAACTGCAGCAGAGACAGTGAGGATGGAACAATCCTACGGTCTAGTCAAGCTCAAAGTGCCCGGGCAGCTGGAGGTGCCCGTTCCGAGGGCGTCTGCTCGGGGCTGACACCTCACTGGGACATGGCCAAGGCAGCTGGGGCTGAGTGGGACAGAGCTGGCACCCCTTCCCCCGGGGCCTTTGTGCTCACTCCAAAACCCTGGGGGAAAACAAGGGTCCAGAGCAGCTGTGGAATTTCTGTAAATGAAAGGAATTGAGGGGAGCTTGGCATGGCAGTGTGCAGGACCCTGCAGCACCCACCGGGCACACACTGACCTCGGAGAAGGGGGAAACAACATCACACTCGGAATAATAAACAGTTCTTCCTTGGGCTTTCACTGAAAAACATTTTACACAAACCCAACCTGTTTCAAGAGCCTGCAGCACTGCACTTCAGCCTGGGGAGCAGGAATCCCACACCTGGCTCACAGGCCCAGGCACCACCATCCTCTGCTTGCACAAAGGAACTGTAAGTTCACAAGCACAACACCATTTAGAGTGGGCACAGCTTTAAGTATCCTCAACAGTCAAGCTTTCATCTTGTGAGTCACCAATCACTCTGACATTTTAGAAATTTATTTAATTTTATGATAGGCTACTTTGTGTTTAATTTATTTCAGAAGTATCCTTAGGCCCTGGTTGTTGCTGGACATACTGAAGGGCTTGGCAGTTTATAATAAGATTTATGAAATGCAACAAGATATCCTTGGAGTAAAAGAGTCAACAGTTGTGTTTCCCTTAACACCAACAGAAATACATTGGCCAATGGTTTTCCTTGGCCAGGGTAAAATGCTCTAAACAACAAATAAGAAGAGGGTACAAAACAGCCTTAAACTGAGAAAAGTTACAGATGATACTGGCACTAAATTGCTTGGACTTAAAAAAATTGGTTATGAAGGAGTTAGAGCAGTTTGGCACATGAGGCTTGGTTTGAAAAAGCAGGATGCACTAGACAGCATGAGAGCCTAAAGATCCCCACTGAAGTGACAATACAGAGAGAGGATTCCAAAGGCTTAGCTTGTCAAGGAATCTCCCTTCTCAAACCACGTTTAAAAGCACAGATGAAAGTGCTGGAAGAGAGAATTCTAGATGTGGCAGACAATCAGAGATCCCACTAGGTTTGAGACATCTGGCATCAGTTGAAATCCATCACATTTCATTTGGGGATCAAAGCCTGCTGTTAAGTCTATCACAGGTTGAAATAGTAGATCCTGAACAGCCTTTTCATCCCAATGCAAATTAACCCTTTTTCCTTGACCAGAGAAACAGCTCCTTTTCATTACTGACTCCAATCATATGTGCTTGTCAAGCTATGCCCTCTAGTACTAAGTTTCAGCTGGAATTTCAGTAGGATGATGAAGTTTTTATTATAAATCAGAAGTGCTCCCTATCAGCACAAGGGCCATGTGCTCCAGCACTGCTGCAGGGAGCTCCAAACCACTGCCCTGGGACAGTTTGTGTCACCACCTGGAACAGAGAAACTCCTGAAGGGATGAAAAATGTTCCCAACCTGTGTGCTCAAGAGCCCCAGTGCAAGGCTGGTGAGGAGCTGTGCTTGTGCTAAAGGGATTTGCTGCTCATTTCAAAGCTGGAGCTGAGCATCAGGTGTGTGTTGTGACACCTGTGAGTGAGTTCTGGACACAGCAGTGATTCTGTGATTTTGGAAAATGAACTCCAGAGAGCACTGGGGCAGGGGATGAGAATGTTTCAGTGCAAAAGGTGGAGGAGAAATCAATTACAGGTACCCCTCTTCTGGAATGTTCTCCACACCACTTGTGTTTCCTGTGGGCAAGAAACAAACCTAAGTGAACCAAGGGTTTTACAGTTCCCTCCACAGGGAGGGAACTTCACCACAGTGAAGAGACATTCACATGCTCAGAGGTGGCACACGTGCCTCCTAATAATAACAGGCAAAGTTGGTAGCAAGTCACAAAAGTTAAACTCAAACCCAACCAGAGTTGAAAGCACCAAGTGAGAAATTCCATTCAGGTGTAAAAATAAGCACATGAAAGGACAGCACTCGACTCTTCACCTGCAGACACACCACTGATGAACCTCACACAGAATTCCTGAAAATGTGACACAGGAATTAAAGAAAAGGTCTCTGTGGCCCATTAACTGGCTAGAGAGCACAATTTTGATTTACAAGGCTTATTGTCCAACCATCAGTTAAGCAAATGATTAAAATAGGAAATTGCCCACAATCATTTTATTCTCTGCACTCTCAAACACTAATAAACCCTAACCCACACTGAGCTGAGCTGCTGTGAGGAAATACTTGCACAGTGTGGAGCAAGACCTGTTCCCTCCCCAGGCTGTTCCAACCCTGGGGTTACAATGAAGGGCTTCATTCCCGCTCCTGCACAGCCCAGGTAACTCTGCCCCTCGGAAGCCACTCGGAGCCTTCCTCCCGTGCCTGCAGTGCCCGAGCCAGGGTTTCCATCGGGACAATACTCAGCCGTTCCTCAGCAGCCTTTGCCGGCAGTTCCACCTCCGTGAGCAGCCCCGGCGTCTCCAATTACCTCCCCTAACCCGAGGGCTCTGCCGCGGCTCCGGAGGAAGCTGCCGTGTAATCTCGCTGGGAATGTTGTTCACATCTGTCAGCAGGGACAGGATGGCTCCCCCTGACAGATGCCTTTGTAAGCCTTCAGCCGGCAGCCCCAAAGTGATCCATTTGGGAAGAGAAGATCTATCCATTTAGTACTTTAACCGCTTCCTCCCTGCCCTTGGTGCCAGGGAGGGGTTTTCCCCAAGGTGATGCGCTAATTCAGTTTGTATTAGCTCGAAAATGAAGTTTCCAAGCCAGTCAGCCAGGGCCAAAGGTAATAAAAAGTGACATGATTTAATTATTTCTGTTACAGTTGTTCAGCAACGAAAGAAGGCGCGACACGAAGCCCTAATTAATTAAGTAAAATCGGTTTCTGGTCAGAAGGCAAGCCCAGTGAAGAGGCTGGACTGAATGCAGCACTCTCAGCTTTACCCAATTCCACCAGTAGCAATACACTGGTATCACTAACACCTGACATTTTTTGTTGTGATCCTTCTCATTGATATTTTACAGAAGTGTTTTGACTTGGAGTTAAGATTAAAGCTTCAGCAAAATCTGCAATAAACTTCATTTGACACACCTTCACTACTCTTTAAATTCACTAAAAGTCAGTGAAATTAGTATTCCCTGGATTGGTAATGCAGAGGGAGGAGGAGAAGGTATCCTTGGTCTCAGGCCTTTCAGGCCTGTAGTCAGTGTGAATGTGAATCCACTCTGGAGCCTTCTCCCACTTCTACTGATTTCTCATTTTCCTGTAAATACCATGACCAACAAGATCTCTAAGGGTTTGTGCCTAATTTACTGTCACCTTTGGAAAAAAAACCACGAATCCTTTTACAATCCCAAGTATTCCCAGGAGAAGGTGGCAAACTGCACATAGAAAAAACTGCAGGGCCAGGACTGTTGGAACGCATGGAACTGCACAAATAAATTCACAGATTTTCTTAAGGATACAAACTTTAAAGACACAGAGGCCTACAAGTGTTGGAGATAACTGTAACCAGAGCAGGAATCCTGCTTGTCCAGCAGTGGGAGAGTCACAGCCCAGCTCTGGCAGCCGCTCACTCTGCAGAGCAACAATCCACTCCTGCAGGTCTGAGAGCTGAGAACACCCATGACAAGGGAAGTCCCCCAAACCTGTTGCTGCATGCCTTGAAGTGTTTTCACCCTCAGGTTCCTCTCCCTGTCCTCCCCAGCCCGGGGTGAGCTGTCCCTGGCAGTGTGTGCAAGGGAACTGCGTGAGGAAGGCGGCACTGCCAGCGCTGCACCTCCGGCTCAGGACCAACAGAAAGCAAGGAAAAGCAAGGAAAAGCAAGGAAAAGCAAGGAAAAGCAAGGAGGGAACACAGTCACAGTTTCAAATGCACGTTCCTCTATCACAGAGCTGGAACCCAAGAGCTCCAGTGCTTTCCCTGGTTGCAGCAGTGCTGTGGAGCTGGCTGCCCTGGGCTGTGCAGTGGCAGTGACCCATCAGTGCAGGTTCCAGAGTGAGACTGGGAAGCATTTTTACTATTACACTGCTCATAATTCAAACTCTGTTTTGTGTCTGTCGTTATAGGTCATTGTTGGCCAGATGGAAAGTATTAAGGAAAAAGGATTGCAACTAAATCAATGGGCTGTAGTGTGCTGCCAAAAGGCCCCAGGGTAACTACAAGCAGATTTGCAGGCAGGCTCTGCTCGGCACAGCCCGGCTCTGGCACATCCTCTGCCCTCACTAACAGCAGGAGGGCTCGGGGCCAGCTGAGAGCAGCTACTGTGCCAAACAGACTGTGCAGGTCTTGCTGCTTGAATGCTCCCACAGAAAGGGAGAATCGATGGGGCTCTCTGTAAACAACTCCCTGTACTTTCTGGCTGCTGCTAACTCAGAAGTGGGATAACTTCAGCCCACTACAAAATTAATGCAAGGACACAGCTCAGCCCTGGTACCAAAACCAACGTGGAAACAATAAACATCAGTGCTGAGGGATAACACTTCAACTTCCAACTAAGAATAATGATGTGTATATACACATTCACAGAGAAACTCAAAATCAACATCTTTTCTCCAATTGCAAGCACCGTATGGGAACAATTAAAGAATGGCTGAACAGCAGCCAAATCAAGAATTCATATTCATATTCTTTCTAACCTCTGATTCACAAGTGGAAGGGTCTTAAATTTGGCTACTGAGAATTTGAATTTTTATATTTTTTTCTAATATCAATACTTCCCAGGAGATACCTTTTCTTTTGCACAGCTCATTGCTGCAGTTATCAATGAGCAGGTTCAGCTTAGCTAGGAAGCTCAGTGGGAAAAAATATCTTCCTAATATTACCCAACGAAGCTCTTCTGCATCCAGCATTTGAGTGCAGCCAGCCATGTCTGCACACAAAACTTCAAGCTCGCTGGATGGACAGAAGTCATTCCTCTTTCTAGTGAATGGTAAGAGGAAAAAATGATAGAAACAAAGGGGAACTTCTGGTTCCTCATCTGCAGCAAAGATTCACATCCCCTGCTGCAGCCACGAGGCATTACTGTCTTATTTAAATCATTACTATCTTATTTAAAAATACTTGAGCAAGGGAAGATCCTAAAGCCTTACAGGCTTTCTGAAGGAAGTTTCTAGAGGCTATGAAAAGGTTAATGGCAGAGATGAAAACCAAAGGCAAGAAATGAGCAGATGTAATACAAAATTCTATTCTTCTTTTCCTGGAACTGTAGCTTGCAATAGCTCATCTCTATCTTGTAAAACTCGTAAGGACAATAAAGAAAAACCACAGGAAGTTTGGGAAAACTATACTGGAGACAGTGTATCAGGAAGAAGAAACACAAAGCAGATAGCTAAATTTAATTGATGTCAAGCTCCCTCTTCACTGGGTTCATCACTTTTCCACATATATTCTGACAAGCAACTGAAAAGAAAAGCCAGTGTCTGTTTAGGCAAATCAGCAGGGGTAAAAACCCTCAACTTCTGAGATGTAAACTGTTTTATAAACATGTCAAGTTAAGGCAGAATGCCTGCAGCACCCCCAGCCTCCGACACACGCACTCGGGGCGTTCTCACATTTTCTGAGCCACCTCGGCTCAGCTTCCTGTCACCCAGCACAGAGAGGGGCCTGCTTTGCTGCAGCTACAGCTTGGAGGGAACTCCACTTTCTGGGGAAGGTCAGGCTCCAGCTCCAGGTCCTGCCTGTCCTCTCCTCTCCTCTCGGCAGGGCCCATGCAGAGCCCTGAGGGATCTGTGTCTGCAGCTCTCACTGACAGTCAGAGCAGCTGCTGAAGCCTCTGCTAAAAAATAGCAATAATAAAAAATCTATGAAGGCTGCAGACAGAGTCTCTACAGCAACATTTTTATTAGGTACTATTTTGTTGCAGTGTTGAATCAGAGAGATCCAATTTCTCATGATTTATACATGGATTTCGTGGCCTTTGCCAATGTCTAACAGAAGCAGTTTGCCATTTGCTTTCATCTCCAGAGCATTTTAAGCAGAACAGGGATTCCAGGGTCGATACACCTCAAGGACCAAACTGACTGTCCAAAAAGTGTTCCAGCCATTACCAAACATCTCTTGGAAGGCTTCAAAGTATCACATAGATACTTATGGAAGCAAAACATTGATTTCACTTATTACCATTTTATTCAACATACAACTATAGTAAATCCTCAGAAAATAAAGACTGGACTTCTTTCTTACTTAATTAGACAGTAATATTTTCTGTGTCTACACAGAAATCTGACAGTGAAAAGGGAAAGGAAAGAAACCAAGTAAAAGAGATATATAGAGAGAAAGGTGGAGGGATTTTTTTTGTTTGGGTCCTTTTTTATGGCTATCTCTGCCCAGGGGTTCTGTACAGTCACTGCTTGCAGCCTAAACTCATTACTACAACTTTAAGCTGGCAAAAGAAATTCTTCCTCTGCTGTAGGACAGCCCAGTTTCATCATCAGTTCTCTTCCTCTCCTTTAAAAGAAATGGATTATATGTAAACTTCTCTTAAACAGTAATTCTACATTAAAATTCCATCAATGTATAAAAGCACTAATGTCACACAGGCTGCAGTGAACTAAGTGGAACTTTACCAAGGAAAAGCACCCACAATTTATTGCACTCAGCTTGCCAGAGCAAAAGTGCTTTGGGTGCACCCTCATGGCACGTGTCACTAATGGCAACTGGGTGCCCAACTGGCTCCTTGTCCCTCTTTGTGCTGGTTCTCTTCTCTACCTTCCAATTCACTCCAAAATAAAAGCAGCATAACTACTTTCTTAGCATGCACAAAACAGTGTTCCTATTAATTTACTTTATATATGCAAAGGAAAAACAACAAAGCATGAAGCCACTGTAAATCAGGTAAGAATTTTTAGTTAACAAGAAGAATTCTGAGGCTCAGCCTCCCCATATATCAGAGTGCTACTAAATACATTCAACTCTTTGTCATCAATGCCAGTACAGTGCACAGAAGAACACTCCCATTACCACTGGTTCAAAGCATGTATCACAAATCTGTGCCTTTCAATGTTCCAAACTTTCCTCCAGATCCACTGAGAACGGGATGTCCTTCCTTATTCATCTGCAAATCCTCCTCTCAAACAACAGCCACAGAACATTTGAGAACAAAAACAAAGTATATCAACCTCTCTAATTTAAGTATTGAATAATTTCCATGGGTTATTACAGAATTTCTATAGGCTCAAGCTCTTGTTGAGCTGAATTACTCCAACCTGACTCACTACCATGAACCAAATGTTCCTGGTGTGTGCAGGAAGGCAGCAAAGGCAGCTCTGGAACAGTGGGTGGAATTCAGTGAAATTCAGTTCAGTAGGAAGCCCAGGCTGAGGCTACAAACACCAGCACAAGGATTCAAAGAGGATGATAAAGATGAAGGAAATGGCAAGAATCTCATTCCTCCAGAGGAAGAGGGTGGCTGTGAGGGGGAAGCAGCTTCCCATTCCTCCCCCCTCGTCCTCTCCATCCCTGGCAAACAGCAGTCAGGATTGGCTAATGGTGCCCTGTCCTTGGCAGAAGTGAGGTTCCTTCACCTTTGCACCTACTACTTTCTTCTTTAAAACAATCCCATGGATGACATTCCACCAGACACATCAGCCTTACACTTGTGGGAAATGAAGCCTTCGAGGAACACGCGAATCAAAACTCGGATATCTGGGTGTTTTAACAGTGCAGGTTGTTCAAAGGATATTGAACCTGTGGGACCTCCCCCCACAGCTGAGAAACAGCAGAAAGTGTCATGGTGAATAACTGAACTTACTGGTGGGATGGTGCCTCTTACTCCAACAGCACCGCTCAGGGCAGGTGAGCCTTCCTGCAGCCAGACACTGAGTGCCACCAGGGACCCAGCTGGGACACCCAGAACCCCCAAAAGGGGGAAACCTGGACAGAAACGAGTGCCCAGGGAGGAGGTTTTGTAAAGCTTAACCCCTTCAGAGCGGGGGGATGAGGTTTTTCAAAGCATTCAACAACGTGTTCTCTGCCCCAAGGGTAAACACTCCCCTGTGGCTTTTGGCCAAACCAGTGCCAAGGGGAAATCATCCCAAAGCAGCCCCCAGCCCGCGCTGTCCGTTGTGTGCCCCCGGGCAGTGCTGGGGTGGGGCTCTGGCTGTCCCGGGGCGGTTGGTGCCATGGCTCAGTGCCCTGCCAGTTGGCACTGCCGGGCCAGGAAGCTGTCAGTTCCAATCAGGGCTCGGCCCCGCAGCCCCATTAAAGGAGTCTTGCTGGTGAAGGGGCGGCCACTGTTTCCAAAGCATGGGAAAAAAAAAGAAAAAAAAAAAAGGAAAAAAAAGGGCTCTGCTTTCCTTAGATTTGAGCTGGCAACTTTCACTGACTGGAGTTTTCAAGGAGCTATGAATGAGCCTAACAAAGGAGTTCTGTGGCCAGTTTCTGGCTGAAATCCATGTCAACAGTTTTTAAGGTCACAGGTCACACTAACTAACATTTATTCCCAGCAGACCCCGCTCTAAACACAAGCTGTAAGTAGTACAAATTTGGAATTTTTCTGTAATCCCTTGAGATATTCCTGATCCTTCCACATGTTTCTGCTCAATTAAAAACAATTCTCACTTTGCACCACAAGAGAGGCCCCTGCTCAGAAATCTTATTCTGTCCTAAGAATAAATGGACAAAGACTGCAATCAAAGGGAAGGAAAGGGGGGAGGAGAGGAACTCACAACAAATCACACCAAAAACCTCAAATAACTCCATACAGAATCACATTCAGTTAGTTACATTTTCTGCCATCTGTCACAAACTATTATGGATTCATTTCTTTTTATCTTAGAAAAGGAGTGGTGCAGAGCTCAGCTATTTTGGCCGAGAGGGATTTCCACACAAATGTTTCTGCATTTCACTCGAGGAGAATGATTTCCAGTCTGGTACAAACCCTGAATACCCACTGAAACCTTCAAATTCAGCAACACTGAAATCACAGTTGCACATGGCTATGGGACCTTGTCAAGCTTGGCCCAGGAAGTTTGTGAACTAAAGCAAAGTGATGCAAAGTTGGGTTTGGTTTTGTTCCCTTTTGAAATAAAAGACCAGAGCTCTTTACTAAGTCCTGTCCTCCCTCCAAAGCCCATGTGAAATGTGATGCAAAGTTAGATTAAAGCAAACCTCCAGAAACAATAAAATTCAGCCTCTTAATGCATATCCATTAGGATTTATTCCACTGGGGGCCAAAATCCTGAAATCCTTAAATAAAGTCTTAGAAAGAAAAAATCCCTGGCTGTGAATTTTTTTCTAATTCCCAAATTAGAGCTCGGAATCTGATGACTGGACATCAGCTCTCACCTCGCTGTGAGAGAATAATTTAAAAGCACATTTTAAGTTTTGTAACGTGTTGAAAAAGGTAGCCTGGAATTCCAAGTTCCCCAGGAGATTCTGCTGTGTGCCATGAGAGCCTCTGGGTCTGTGACTCACCTGGGGCTCAGATCCCAAACCCATGGAGGGTCTGTGACTTCCCTGGGCTCACACCCCAAACCTCAGGGAGGTCTGCCACTCACCTGGGCTCACATCCTCAACCCCCAGGAGGTCTGTCACTCACCTGGGGTCACCCCCAGGTCCCCCGGGTGTGTGTGTGTGTGTCTGTATCTCACTTGGAGTCACACCCCAATCCCCTGGGGGGTCTGGGACTCACCTGGGGTCACATCCCAAACCCATCTGTGTCTGTGTCTCACCTGTGCTCCCTCATTCTCACCTGGCCATACCTGTGCTCTCCACACTCACTTGGCCGTACCTGTGCTCCCTCACCCTCACCTGGCTGTACCTGCTTCCCTCATCTGGCTGTACCTGTGCTCCCCCATCCTCACCTGGCTGTACCTGCTCCCCTCACCTGGCCATACCTGTGCTCCCCCTCCACCCTCACCTGGCCGTACCTGTGCTCCTCACCCTCACCTGGCCATACCTGTGCTCCCCATTCTCACCTGGCCGTACCTGTGCTCCCCCTCCACCCTCACCTGCCCGTACCTGTGCTCCCCCTCCATCCTCACCTGGCCGTACCTGTGCTCCCCACTCTCACCTGGCCGTACCTGTGCTCCCCACTCTCACCTGGCCGTACCTGTGCTCCCCATCCTCACCTGCCCGTACCTGTGCTCCCCA
>NW_016690208.1:6073383-6140296 GCF_001604755.1 Lepidothrix coronata
TGCCCGTACCTGTGCTCCCCCTCCATCCTCACCTGGCCGTACCTGTGCTCCCCTCACCTGGCCGTACCTGTGCTCCCCACTCTCACCTGGCCGTACCTGTGCTCCCCTCACCTGGCCGTACCTGTGCTCCCCACTCTCACCTGGCCGTACCTGTGCCCCCCGCGCCCTCTGGCGGTCGGGGCGCGCCAGCGCAGCCGCTCCGGGTCAGCCGAGCTCGGGCCCCGCGGCCGCACCTTCAGCACAACCGGGAGAGGGAAAGGAAACGGAGGCAGAGGCAGATCCTGCATTAGGCAGAGCGGTTCTACATGGAAGGAACCCAGAGAACCCCCGGCAAACGCGGGTTTGAAGTTACCAGAGGCTTCCACTGATCTGTGCGAGGCCACTACAGCAGGAACAGAAATACGGGAGTACCTCGAAAGCAGGTTATTGGTTAAAACAGCCCAAAGAGCTCCCCGCCACATGGAATTGCTCCCTGCTGACCCCAGGATAACTGCACTGCCCCTGCACCCCGAGAGGCGCCTCGCTGTGCTCGGCATCCACGGGAAACAGCACCGGGTCACTCCAGAGCTCACGGCCAGACCTTGACTTGTGGCCTTCCAGCACTGTGTCAGCTTTCAGCTCTGCTTCCAGAGCTCTGCAGGAACTTGGGAAAGCAGTGTCTGAGCAAAAAGAATTCCTCATAGCAAGGGATACTTGAAGTTTGCTGCCATCCAATCTGTAACTTAAAAACAAATAAACCAACATTCTTTTCATTTGCCTTTTCATATCATTCTCACATTCTTCAGCAGGTTTTTCTCCATCCATTTTCCATGCACCATCCTTTAATCCATAAAGGACATTGAGAAGATTCACATCAATAATGGGATCTGCAGTTCTGGGAATAGAGGAAGTGAGTTCATGTGATGCTGATTTACACTCTTCATTATCCTCTAAAACTTGCATAAACTTGCATCAGTGATGAACTTTCTTTTTCTCATCAGTTCCCAGGAGAACTGCAATAGCAGTGAGGTGAGGAGTCCCAGTTCATCCACTGTGTTGGTTTCTTTGGTTCTTAGTTGAGGCAGAAGATATTTAACCACAACAGAACAACTTCATTTCTTCTTGGCACTCGCTCGGCAAAAGGGGGCTGACAGCACAGAACTCTGATCCAGGGGGGAGCAAGAAGGGACTCAGACTATCCCTCATTCAGATTGTCTTTTTAAAACTCTATTTCTCCTTTCATTTGACATTAATCAGGAAAAGCTGCCTGCTGTAAGCAGACATTGCCCACATGAGACTCAGGGAACCACTACCTGACTCTGCAGGGGAGCAGCCACAGGAGGAGCTGGGGAGCACCCTCCTGTCTGCAGGACATTCCATACTGCTGGAATGCCAGAGACAGTCACAGCTGAGATGTCCACTAGAGAAAAGAGGGAATGCAAGAATTCCTGAGCAAACCCCTGCCACGCTGCCTCCCAGTTGGGTAAGGAGTCATCGGGGTGAGTTCACAACCATTCCTCCAAATATGTGGAGGCCCAGGGAGTAGATCCCTGCCACAGCACACTGCTGAAGTACAGCACATCACACACTTGGGCACAGACATTACCTGTGTCCATCAACCCCAAATCCATGGCACTGCTGAAGGCACCCCTGGGAGGAAGGGTGTCCTTGCCCTTGGGAAGTGACCTGTATTTTGGAGTTCCTCCCAGGGGCACATTCAGTCACACACACACGGTCCCACACTCAGCACTCCCAGCACAAAGAAGGTTCCTCTTGTCCTTACACTGGATTGTGCCCATGCAGAGCAAAGCAGAGACCCCCAGAGAGACGTGTACAACTGCTGCAGGGCAAGGGCCTCAGCTGGGACTGAGCCAGCAACTGTCCCATCACACCCTGGCTGTTCCCAGGAACTCTGAGCTGGCTCTACCTGGGCCACAGCTCCCAAATTTCCCACTCCTCATGAACACATGAAAAGCAGAAAGCAGAAGACAGACAACTCTTAAATTCATTTAAACCAAGGCAGATCAGATGCCCCGTGGAAACCTTCCCTGCACAGCAGTCCCTGATGGCACTGATGTATTGGTATCAACACTGATTTTACTGGCATCATTTCTTGCAGCAAATGTAAATAAAAAGTTATGGACTGTATTCCTACATGGCTGTGGGAGGTCATCAAAATCTCTTCTGATAGAGCCTGTTTGCCCGTTTTCTGTGAAATGCATTGCTCCCAACTCCCCCTGACAGTCTTTATTATGCCAAACTTCACAAAGCCCTCAGTGGGACAGAGCAGAGCTCACACATCCAAACTCTGAGGCTGTGGAGAGCATCAGTGACATTCTCTCAGTTACCAACAGATGCTTTGTTAATAAAACTTGCATATACAAATGTCCACGAAATGTCTTAACCAGATCAGTTGTGACAGCTAAAGATAACAGCTGCCATCGTGCTGTGTCGTATCAAATCACTGCACAGAGCCCCTCTTCCACGTTGTCAACTCCAGAACGTTGACTACAGACAAACACAGTTATCTGCAGAGCAACTCCAAGTGCAAGAGATTTTGCACCACTCGTGCAGAAGAGCAGTGACTTTGAGGGCCAGATAGGAAAACAATTTGGAACAGCTGGAAATGATAATTGCAGTGGAACAGCAAAGCCAAACCCTGCTCCTGGAGTCAGCCAGAAGCCAAAGCACAGACCTACCTTAAGATACAGAAGCAGCTCTTGGCCCCAGAAGACAAGCGACAGAATCCAAACCTCTGCTTGCTGTCAATGTCTGTGAGCACAAATGTGAAGTTCTGCCCCACTTGGTTAACTGCATGGCTGGAACAGAGAGCAACAGGGAGTTAATGCTGAGCTAACTCTGTCAAGCAGCAAGTCATTGAACCTGTAACATTTCCTCTTTCAGCAGAGTTCTGTTGAGAAATTAACTTTGAGAGCATGCACCCCCTAGAACCTTAAACGTGCTCCTTGTTTGATGAGGGACGAGGGGGAGGGGTTGTGGTTTGGGGATTTTTTCCATTTTTTAAGTGTGGGAGGAAACTAAAAATGCTAAATTTATCTTTAAATGAAAATTACTCTGACTATCAACCATCTTCCACCAAGGGCACACGGTACAAACCAACCCCACATTCTCTCAATATGACCCAAAATATTTCTAATTACATGAAATCAACATTTATTTCAGGTTATGTTCTAGGGCTTTTTAGGTTTACTGAGAACTGAGAAAAATGACTTACACCGACATGTGCAGCTTTACAAGTCACTTCTACCAACTGCAACAAATATCCCATTAAATTCAAAGCCATTTAACTACCAGCCTCAGAATATTCTCTTCTGTGATGTCATATACAATGCAATAAACAATTTCTATGGGAGATTATACACTCAGTGCCAGGAGGAAACAAAAGAAAAACAGACTTTCTGAAGTAAAAGTTGGATCCAGATGGGAAAGATGTCGTTGTCCAGCTTAGAAAAATCCTTCAGTGGATTCCAAACAAGGAAGGGAAAACATGCAGTGATGAAGATGGACAGAAAGACAGATGTTTAAAGCATCTCAGTAGTCTGAAAATTAGCCAGTGGAAGTACAATCATCCTCCTGAAATCTAAATGTCAGCAGAGCAACCACTTCCATAAACCACACTGAGCTGCTGGGGATACCCAAAAATCCCTCACCGGTGGTGTGTTTTATCTGTAAAGCTTGGATGTAATGTTACTATGGTGATTTTAGTATGCTGTTTTAAAAGGGGATTATATGCTTAATTTTAACAAGGTTGAGAGCAGAGTGTGTGTGAGAAATAGCACTTGAGCTGACAATTAAAATTATGGAACGGGGGAAACCATGTTTCATTACAGCAGGGAGAAGCTTGTTTATTAAACAACTGTGACGAGCTGGGGAGTTCCTCCAGAGCAAACCTAAAGAGTCCTGCATGGATGTGATCTGCAGAAACCAAATCTGGTCCCCAGGTCCTGCCCAAGTGTCGGTGCCAGTTCTTCACAGGAAGGATAAACCTCCCAACGTGCACAGTGCCCTCCTCAGATCTGAATATCAACCCCTGGGACTCACAGCTCTGCTTCCAAACGGGCAGGAGGCCCACTCAGAGCCTCACGGGCTGGAAGCACCATCAATCTCCTCTCTGACTGGGCAGACACCAGTTAGGGCTGGAGGGAAGGGGACAGAGGAACAGGGATGTCTTTCCATGCCCCCTCTCCAGCTCTGTGTGACCAACACAGTCCTGGCAGGAGTGAGACTCAGGGGCAGCTCTGCCCTCCTGCAGCTGGGGAAGAGCCTCTGCCTTGATCCTGCCACCAAGGGAGCAGAAAACTCCTGCTCCAGTGCCTAAAGGAATGGGCAACAAGGCCCTGGGGATTGCTGCCCACTGGCCTCAACAGACACAAAGAGAATCCCCATGAAAGCAGTGAAGTGTCTGTGCCCTGAGAGCCAAAACCTCCAGGGCCAACACTGGGCACTTGTACAGCCAGAAGAGCAGGAGCTGCCACAACCTTCACTTGGGGTGTCCTCTACCTTCTGCAGCACTGGAAGTCCACCCTTAATTTGAAATTATTAAGTATGTTATGGGTTACAATCTCTCCTTTACGTTCAAGGAGTTGGCTTACAGTCTTTCAGTGACAGTCTGTGATACTCAGACAAACAAGTGGATCCAGAAATGGGAATCACTTTTCATTATGTTCTCATTTGCACCCCATATGGGTTTTCAGTGTTCTTATCTTTCAAAATGTTATATTGCTGAGGAAAACCAAAAACAACAGAACAAACAAAACCCCTAGGTACAATAAATCTACACACAGGAAGCATAAATATTTCTAGTAGAAACATATACATGAGAAAAATATATATGAGTATTTCCCTGCTCCCTCCCCTTAGGAGAGGAAAGAGATGAGCAGCAAAAGAGTGATTCCAAATTCTAAAATGAGACAAACATTTCCAGCAGTCTAATCACAGTCCAGGTCAATTTGCTCAACCCAAACCACTCAGTGTCTCAGCTGACAAAGGAAAGGCATTCTGCCCAATTAAGTGATGCTCAGGATGATGTGAGCACTGGTGCATCCTTGCAAAATTTCAATTCTCGTTCCTTTCATGAAACCACCAAAAATAACTCACAGTAAAAGGAAAACTACAGAACTTGTAGAGTTTTCCAAATTACAACAATTTAATATTCTCAGATCTGACACTCACTGTACGATCTCACCCCCAAAGTACCAGCACTCCAGCAGGAGCACGAGGCCTTTAAATGCAAAGCATTTAATTCACTGCTCCACCCAAATTTTGGCAATGAAGAAATGAAACACATGAGCACACAAAGCTTTGATATTAATATGCACATTTGACAATTGCTACCCAAGCATTCTCAGTAGAAGTAACAGCAAACACCCTCATAGTGCTGCCACTGAACAAATCCAACTTTTAAAACTTCTTTTTTTTTTTTTGATGGTGCCCATAAAAACCCCAGGAAAAAGTGATTCTAGGACCATAATTTGCACTCAGGTGCTCTGAGTCCCAGTCACACAGACAGAGCATTATGAATGGAATGGTTTTTATTTTCTACAGGGGTTTTATTGACAAGCTTATTTTCTTGTAAAGTTTGAAAAGCTAACAATACCTGTCCACATAGAAGGGGAAACAAAACTTGGTCAAAGTCTGTAGAACTTCCTGTGGAGAGAAAAAAAAGAGATAATTTATACATCTACTGGGACCAATAAATCTAATATTAACCACATCACACAATTTCACAACTTTGCCCTGAAGAAACAAGAGACAGATGAAGAAATATGGGCTTTATCAATTACATGGAAGGAGTATCAGGCAGTCAATCATGTGAAATAATAAACATGATCAAACTTCATTAAAAATGAAAAATTAATCAAGATTCACACATGGGCAGGCAGCAGGAGCCATCCAGCAATTCTCCAAAGAGGAGGAGGAGGTTGGGTTGTTGAGTGTTAACACCTCTCTGGGGACAATCCCTGCCCTGACCATATGGATCGGAGTGAATAACACCAAACCACATGGGCCTGGCCTGGCAGGACCACTTCTGCTGGCACAGCTTTTGACTGTTACCTAGGAACAGAGGTCTGGGGATTAGAGAACACTTCCTAACATCAGCAAGATAAATAACAAAAGGAGAAGCCAATAGGTCTCATAGCAGGAATGTTTAACGCTCCCTACTGCTATTAAAAAGAAAATCTGAGCGTTGAAACACTGGCTAAAATAATGTGTATTAAAATTAATACAGATTTTTAAACCCACAAACCATTTTCTACAAGTTGCAAAACAGCACCACAAACGGGGAAACCTTTAAGCACAGCCTTTGCAGGAGAGCAAAGAAAAGGATGAATATGAAAAGTGAAAACACAATCGGCAGATAAATTAATAATTTTCAATTTTACAACATTAAACAGAGACAATCACTAAAGAGGCAAACCCAGAAATGTTAGTCCCAAAACAGTTGTGTTCATAGACAAAAGCAATCCATTAGATCATTCTATAATATCCAAAATTTGAATTCTGCAACCCACAACCCCCCATTAAAGGTCTCCCAGTTTGCAGATCTTTCCTACAGCCAATTCATTGCTCATTCTCCTTCACACTTAAATATTTCAGGCCCTGAAGTGTAAATTCTATTTCTGCTTTCAGCTAAACAGGATAACCCTGAACAAACAACAACCCCCCTAATAAATTCAACCCTTTTCTGACCAGCAGCAATAAATTATCATCAATGACTAAATAGATGCTTCTCGCTTCATTTATTTCTAAACCAAACGCCACCGTTCCCAAATAAACTCCATCAATCTAATCACCCCTTCAGTGAAGCACAAAACATATTGACTCCCTTGCAGGAACATGTTCCTCCTGCATAATTCACAGCAGCACAGCCCAGCCTTAGCCCTGGTTTCAGGCTCAACTCCTCACTCTCTTCTTTGGAGGTTTCTTGACAACTAAAATGTGGCAAGTTCTGAAGGTTTCAGGCAGAAACAGATATGGAAACTTTGACTTCTTGACAGTTTATTGATAGATTATTTAACAACCTCCTGTTTTTAAAGAACAAGAAAGGGTCTATTGAAGAAAGCCGTGTAGAGCAAAGGCGTCCCCTGCTTTGAATCGCACGGCAAACTTGGGCAGGAGTTATGTAGATTCAGAGGAAACTCTGCAGAAACCTGGATTTCGACCCAAAACAATGCCTTGATAGCCAAGGTGTCATTAATGAGAGTGGGCTCCCCCACTGCAGAACCTCACTGCCTTCCCCAGGCTGAACAACTCCAACTGCTCACCCACAAAACCTGCCCCCTGACCAATTGTAACCCCTGCACAGTTGCCCTTCAGCACAGCTGAAATCTCACTGGGCAAAGCACTAAAAAACAAACAAAAAACCCTCAAAAGAATACTATGATCATCAAAATTATAACTGCAGGAGAGCAAAGTGCCTATATTTTTATTGTCCTCAAAATAATGACTGTGTATCTATTTTTTTAGAAACAAATCGTGTAGATGCATCAAATTCTGAAATAAAACAGCGTCAAAAGGTAACGAGCTATCAGTCACCTCAAAACGGCAGAATACATTCTCTCTGTTATTTTGATGATCTACATAATTCCTGTAACTGCAAGCAAACCCATTCCCACAATAAAACATCCAGCATCTCATCAGCACTGTGTTATTGGAGCAGTGCAAGACTTAAAACTTACTTTGCACTTGTTTCTTGATATTTGCAGTTTACTAAACACAGCAAATGAAATTTTCCCTTAAAGAGGCAATATATTGAATATACTGGATCTTTACCACTCTACACTGCCTTCTCTTTTAAAGAAAGGTTTTACAGTGACATTATTATCTGGCTTTTGTAATGTCATTGGACATAATCTGCCATTCATTAGACACCGACACTTATCTGCCTGGATTCACAGCTAAAAAAATTGAGACTGGCACAGGTTAACCACAGGCTTATTTTTAAATTGTAACTCTTTTAAAAAATTTAAAACTCATATGCAGAATTAGTTTTTAATTAGCAAAACTGCTGATGTTCTGGATGTAAGAAGTACAATTACTGGGGAACTATCCCGTTTTTGCTCAAGCTGCAAGCTCATTACTCTAAATATAATGCTGCTTTTTTTCTTTTTAATTCTTTAAATACCCCTCAGTTTGAAAGATAAGCAATACCTACATCATACACAACTTCCCACCCGACCTCTTTAGGTGGGTGGTTACTTATGACCTAGAAAAACCACCATTTCTTTATGATTTCCAACAAAACCCACCACAAGCCCAAACCCAGAATTGCTCCATGTCAGCACCTTATAATCTCTTTTATGTTTTCTTTACCCAGCACAAAACACAGAGGAAGCATCAACAGCCTGTTTTCTTATTTTATTCCCTCATGCCTATTTTCTTAAAGAAACACAAATGCCTGTAAATGAACCCCCCCAAGAAGAAGAAGAGAAGCCCCCAACAATCCAGGCCGGGCAGCTGACGGGTGTGGAACCCCGGGAGCCCCAGCCGGGTCCCCAGGGCACACCTGCCAGGCTTGGGGATCGATCCCCAAGGTTATCCTTTGCCCCATCCTTTTCCCTGCAGTTGGATCTGGCCCATTTAATGAGCAGCAATGCCTCCCCAGCAGGCAGTGCCCGCAGTTGAGGGCAGGGCAGAGCCGTGTCCCAGGGGATGGCTCAGGGCTGCAGGACAGGCACCACCTGGCTCCCCATCCAGCCTTCCAGCTCCTTTCATAATCCGAGTGCTGCTGACATTAGAAACCCCACGTGGCTCTTCTAAAATCCTCCCCAATCAATACAGGCAGTACGTAACTTATCACAGACAGCCCCGAGCTCATTGATTAAGTTTGGGTTCTGCAGCAAAGCTCCCCAAGCCCTTTGTGTCACCCTGGAGCTCCTACACACCCAGGAGAGGGGCTGGGGAGCGTCTGGGAACACACACAACACACACTGGGCTTGTGTCCCAAACCATCTATTGACATGGAATCCTAGGAAAGCTCAACAGTGCTGGAAAATGGGCATCTGCACTGCTGTATTTAATATGCAAGCTGTAGCTTAAATCCTGCTTATTTTGAAACCTTTCACCGTATGCTCCCACTTCCAAATCAGCAGAACAACTTCAGATTCTCTTAAATATAACTCTTTATTCCTCCTGTTCAAATGAACATCGGGAACAGATATCCCCTGTGCAGCTACAACTAAATAACAGTGCCCTGATAAATGATGTGCAAACGGCTGGGTTGGAGAAGGGGCTGCTGCAAAGCATCTCCTCTTACAAAGAGACACCAGACATGCACAGGGAACAGGAAGTGTAAGAGGAAGCTGGACAGAAAAGAAATTAAAATACGGGCAGAGATCTGTGAAAAACAAGGAATGATTAAGGCAAGACACTCAAATATGGATGTGAGTCAGAGCAGGGAAAGAACACACCACACAGACCAACAGGTTGGGAACCTGTATTTGGAAGCCTATTGGGAAACCTGAGGAAAATCTGGATGAAATGGAAAAGACTACCCAGAGTACAAACTGGGCCTGGAGCTGTGGATCATGGAGGGAGGGGAAGGAAGCAACCCCCAAACCCCACAACTGCGTGTTACAGAGAGGGGAGCACAGCAAAGAGCAGTTTTCCATGGAGAGAGGAGGTGGCTCCGTGATGAAAAAGGTGGATGCTCGTTTATTCCCTCGGCCTTAAAGCAGAGGTGAAGCACAGCTGAGGCTGCTGAAAGTGAAACACTAAACAGAGAGGCTGGAAACACAGTTTTCATCTTATCCAGCTTGAAAGAGCATCTGAATCCAGGAAACAAGCATGGAACCCTCCCTCTTCCATGGAGGGACACCAAGAGAGTTCCCACATGCCAACAGAAGGATGGAGAATGGAGGAGAAACTGGAGAACAAGGAGAGAGGGACAACCAGCCTGCTGGGATCAGGGAATGTAAGAGCAGGGAATAGGATACCGACTTGACCAGTGAGAAACTACAGGTGATTTTATTCCTCCTCTGAAAAACAACAAATTTAAACCCTACAAAAATGTTAATGTAGCATTAAAAAGTGCTAAGGCATCAACTGAAGCAAAATATTGCCCAGTTAAATTTGGGTTGTACGTTAATCTGTTTTATACCCATAGAATTGTAAACTGCTCTTAGATTGAATTAATCTTTTTGAATCATTTAAGCCAACAATTAATTAAATCATCACTGCAAGGGAATAACAGATTTAAGAATTCAAAAATGTTGTCAGTGTGCCCAAATAACCAACTTAAACCTGACAACAATTCTGTGTAAAGCCCAAAGGGTGGTGAAAGCAAAGGAACAGAACCATCAGAACAGCATCAGTTCTGTCGGCCGTGCAGGGCTGGTCAGACATTCCCAGACATCTTCCTAGGAAAGGGAACAGCTTTCTGCACAACAACAACAACCACCTCAATGGGATAACTTCAAACATTTCACAAAGCAACTGCTCAAAATTTTACTTGTAGAATATAAACAGAAGGAATCAATGGTGGCACAGAAAATTCAACCTCTGTAACTCGCCCACAGCTCGGAGTGACAAACAGGGATCATTCCAGCTCCTGTTCTGGAAGTTTAAACTTGGATTTGCATTTATTATTGGTGCCAGTTTATATTACCTCACATCAAATTTTCCCAAGGTTATTATTACAGAGCATTCTCACCAATTAAGAAATGCTGTGTAACCTGTAGTTGAAATCAGGAGGAGCATTTCAGCTCCAGGAGCCCATAAAATCCAAATTCCAAATTCCAAAGTCAGTGCCCTGCACAGAGGCTGGTGTCACACAGCCCCACCAAACCACGGAGATTCTGCAACTTGATGGAGAAAACAAAGATTTCTCTAAGTTTTAAAGCTTTCCCTAGTTTGGAAAAAACTGATACAACATGGATTCTTTTTAAAAAATCACTGCTTGTTTAAAATATTTATGTCAAATTTCACACTGCATTGATTTTGCAATAAAATCTTTTCACATCTCAGAGCACTACTGAGCATTACTGAGTTTTGTAATGGCCAAAATATTTTAAGAATTAATTTTAATCAGTTGTTTAAAGGAATGTTCTACCCCCCTCAAAAAAAAAAAATCAGGGCATAATTTGCTTAATAGAATTACTTTAAATTACCTGAATTTAGTTTTATCCCTACTTTTCTAATTCTACTGGTATTCCAATACAACTTTATAGCACCAGATCATCCATTTGCTTTGTGTCCTGGAAATCCATCAGCTCTTTCTGAGCAATCCTAAAGCTTGAATTAGGGGAGGGTTTTTCTCCAAAAGTCTGATGGTCATCGGGGGAACGGGGCCAGTACAAAATAACATCATTTCACTGAAGGCAACCCAGTGTTCTCAGGAAAATGGTGGGGTTTAAAAACAAACACAAACCCCCAACACACGTATCCCCAACGCTGGGAACAGGAAGAGCAGGAGATAAATAACATTTCCTAAGCATATTGAGGCCTGCTAGCATTTAAATATTTTAAACGCACAAAATATGTGCACAGATGGGCAACTTTTCTCCCCGCATTACCGAAAACATATTTCAAGATAAAGCTCGAAAATCCCTGAATTTTTTAAACCTAATTGTGACTCTGTTTCTTAGAATTTCACACCCCAAGGCCAAAGCTTTCCTGCCACCAGTCCTTCAGATGTGCTCTGGCCCCGCGCGGAGCGGGCTCGGAGCGTCCCCGAGGTCGGGCTGGTCCCCGGCTCGGAGAGCAGCAGATAATGGGCCCGCGCTGAATTCCCGGCCCCGCTCGGCCCCTCCTGGGACACGGGCCTGGCAGATGTGAGAAAAACTGTGTCAGAGAAGGAGCTCCGGCTTTTGCCTTAATGACAACTTCAACCTCTCAACTAATGGAACAAAAGAACGGGAACGACTGTTACTGTTCTCCAGCAGAGAGGGAAAAAAAAAACCAAAACCACCCGAAAGTAAAGCTGAACTAAAATATTTAAGCGTTTCTTCAAAGAGATCTCCTCAATAAATGGCTTTAAAACAGCCCTTCAGTAAAATTAGAGATTTGGTTTTATTCTAAGAGAAATAGATTTTAGTGAACGTGCTAAAAAATAAATAATCTGCTTCTACTGTTGTAGGGATAATTGTCTTAAATAACAAAGAATTGAAAAATTATACAGACAGGCATAAAAAAAATCAGGTCCAATTATGTGCATAAACAGTGATCAGTTGGTGTAGGTAAGAAGTGTCAGTCTCAGAGAGCTAGAACACTGATTCAATTAAACATATCCTAAACATTTAGTGACTAAAAACGAGGAGTATTTTCGCTTCCACATTTAGCAGAAATTAGGTGAGAACTATTAGCTGTGAAAGGATAATCACATCCTGCACACCCCCTAAGTCAACTGCACAGGTACACTGCCTCAAAAACAAAGCTTTAAATATATCCTTGGGTTTAACATTTGTTAAATATTATAATTCTGGCTTAAGATGGCTGGCCCTTTCAGCCCATTGCTCTATTCAGCTCGGAGCACATACCCACTTAATCAGCAATCATTGTTCTCTGAGGCAGGACTTTGTTGTCAAGACAAGCACTGAAACCTTTAAAATATTTCAGAACTGGCATAAGAAAAAAGTGATCTTTGTCAAACAAGGACAAATTTATGCAAATCTTTTATAAACATTCACAAACATTTATTTAGCTTTTGAAATGTTGGCCTCATTTGAGAGCATGAAAATGAGGGGGAAGTAGGAAGATGCAAAGGACAGCTTAGAGGCTGGCACACTGCATAAATATTCAGAAGGAAGATTATAGGATTCATGTTAGGCTGTCTTAGGTTTCTCCAAAGTCCACATAGAATACCAAAGAACAAAACTAACGAGAAGTAGAGCAGATGTTAGACAATGCACCAGCCCTCTTTTCCACACTCACTTGGCTATACTTGGATGCTTTCATTTTTTCTTTCAATATGGTCAGGTCATTCAAGGATTCTCCTATAGACTCTGTATTGTGGCTGCAGCGCTATAAGCTGGACCTCTGTCAGCCTTCCAAAAGTTCCCAATGAAAAGGCATTATGCAAATTGTACCTCTCCTACTCTCTTTTCAGGAAAAAAGCCTCCAGTCTGCAGCCATCGGAGTATTGGGAGTCCCAGCCTTCATTTCTGTATGGCTGTGTTTGCCTTAGGGCCATGCTGCTTGTTTTGACAGTGGATCCCCCCAGATAGTTGGGATTAGTCGAGCTTGTTTAGATAAACTTGAAATCAAGGCCTTCTCTAGGTAGACAGCTAGATGTAGCTACTGAGTTTCCAGCTGCCTTCTGCTTTCATCCCAAAACAACTGCAGATTCACAGCAGAGATCACAGCCACAGGCTATGTCACATACATAAGTACGAAATTAAAGGCTGCTAAAAGAAGCCTTTGTAAGTCTTAGTGCTAAAATAAGGAATCTGTACTGCATAGTTTAAACAAATTATTGAAGAAGCACCAATAAAGGTCTGCACTGAGAGCTAACAAGACGTGCAGGGAAGAAGTGCCCTGTTTGCATCACTGGGCAGGGTCTTTGCTGATCTCTGCTGCCCCAGCCCTGCCCAGCCTCTCCAAAACACACGTGAGCAAACACTCCAAAGCAGAGGCTGCTAGAAAATGAGCTCTGTTAGCAAATACAAACTTTATGATCACAGCAGACTATTAGGACAGCACTGTTCCAATTAAATTTTCAGTCATACACACAACAAGATTTGATCTTTGCTACAATCAGATAATGCAAATCACAGGAATTCAGTCATACAGATATAACATGTTAAAAGAGAGGGGCCAGAGCTCCAAATCTAAATTAAATCCTGCAATCAAATCCTGCCCATGTGACTACTTTACACCTCTATCAATCTGCACTGTGGTTCAGCCTCAAAAGGAGATTCAGTTTTCAGGGAGTACGAAAAAAAAATCCCAGAGTTTTGGCTTTTAAAGATATAATCTCTTCTAGCTGGGTGCAAATTCTCATATTCACTTCTGCTGCATCCAGGCACAAGAGATGGGAAACTAAATTAAAGGAAAAATTAATCCCTAGGATGTTATAAATAAACAACCAAAAAAAACCCCAAACCAACAAAACCCAAAAGAAACAAACAAACAACTTCGTTCAACAAATAGTAAATGTCATTAAATTTCAACTCCCGTCCCTTTCTCAAAGAAAGGATGTGCAGAAACTTGCATTTGAAAACAGGTGAAAGTCAAGAGTAGAACTTTGTGGTTGAGAGGGCAAGGTAAGGATTTCACACCACTCTCACAGGAGCCCTTTGGAATCCCTGTGCTGCCACTTCCACAGTGCAGAAATTCCACCATCTCTCACTGTAAAATTGAGTAATTTCATTCACAAGCCCTTTTCTAGAAATTCAAAGCATTAAAAAGGGTGAGAGAGTAACATTAGACTTCAGTTTCTTCCTGCCCTGGTTACCAAAGACAATATTAGAGTGTATCCTGAATTCACTTGGCCATTCCATACCATAAATCCCCCATTAGTGACACCCTGAGCAGGAATGAGCTACAGACTGGGGCTCCAAACCAACACCTGAGCAAATGCATAATTCCTGAGGAGCACTGAGGAAACCAGTCCCTCAGGGCAGTGGGGCTTAGGGGAAAACACCCCCCCCACTTCTGGAACTGTTACTAAAACTGAACTCAGACTGCCAAGGAAAATGCCCCTGGTACACAGCCAGGTATCCTGGAGTTATCCAGTTCCAGAGGCAGGGACAGCCACGGATCTGCCTTCTCCCAGGTGTCCAGCTGCTGGGAGCAGGATCCTCCTCACTGCTGGAGAACGTGCTGCTGAGGAGGAGCTTTGAAGCTGCCCCTGCTGAAGGTCCTTCACTCCCTTCCCCAGGTGGGAACTGCGACAGAACCACCCAACATCCCAAAGGGGGCAACAGCTGCCCAGCTGTGAGCCTTGCCTGGCCCTGCTCCTCAGCTGGGCATTCCCTCCACACCCTTCTGAGAGTTCCCCAGAGCAGGGAATTAAAGAGGATGAATGTGATGAGGACACTCCTGCCCCCAGGGCAAGGAGAACTTTCCCAACAGTTAAACTGTGCAGAGATGAGGTGAAGTCAGTGATCACCTCAGACAACTGAGGGTTATAACAGGACACAGCTCTTCAAATTTGTCGGTATTTTCACAACTCTCAGATTTCCAAATACAAGAATATGCTAGAGAAAAATGTGGTCAAAAACCTGAAAGCTAAAAAAACATTCATTAGCCTTGGGAAGTGCTTTTTACTGTAAGAAAAAGGAGCTGATATGCCCAAAGATGACTGAATTTAGAATCTGGAGTTTTCCAAGTATAAAGCAAAGAGCTTTGGACTTCCCTGGTTTAACACTTTAGGGTAATTTCCAGCTTGTCTGTGTAAGATGCCACCAGCTTCACGCTGCTGTCCAGACACATGTGAAAGTTTGAGTATGTGAACACCAATTAGTGCCATCTATCAATCACCAACAAATCCTCTTTCAGGCTATTTTGCAACCATTCCTTTGAAAAATAAATGTAAAAAAGAACAAAGAATAATGGATGCAAAATAATTTGGGAAACTCAATTAAAGCATCATGCAAAGTAAATGCTTTGCATTATCTCTTTATGAAACAAGAGAACTTCCAAAACTCTTTTGCTACTGCCTGGCTTAACAAACCCAAGTAGAATATTACTGCCAAAGCATCTCCCATTTTAAAGAAACCCAGCTTTACTTGCAGTGAATATTTTATACTTTTATCAATAAATTTAAACAAAAGTGATAATGATTACTCACTTCAGGCCTGATCCCACAACCTTTACTCACACGAGCAGTCCCACAGGATTTTAATATGACCACCTCAACGAACGAGGCTTGGCAGGACAGGTTGTAAATTATTCATATATTCACAGGTTTTTAAGACCAGAAGGGACCATTATGATCATCCAGTCTGACCTCTGGTATAACAAAGGCCATGTGACTGTATCCAGCACTATTTGCACACACTGAACCATTTGTGGTAAAATCAAATTATGTTTATCGAACTCCCAATATCGATTTGAATTTTACATGAAAGAAAACTGAAATTGTTTAGAAAGTGCCTTGCACCCATTTCCTCACACTTGAACCTAATTACTGCTCTATTTCTATTCAGAATTTTTCTGATTGCTGGACACTGGTTTTTGACACGGTTTTCACACAGAGTCCAACACTGCCCCAGGTGCTCTCAGGACTAACTTTTTTCAGGGGTACTTACACAGACTGATTTTGCTCTGCACAAATCCACTGCACTGAGTTTTGCAGCCAATCACCAAAAAGCAGTAAAATAAACACAGAAAACCAGACAGAAATCTCCAGTGCTCCAGTGCTGTGTGAACTCCTGATCAGCAAAGCCAGCTCCTGTGTCAAACACAGCTCCTGGCTCAGCTCTCTCACCATGGGAATACTGCACCAACCTCTCCTTCTTACCGTTATTAACTTCAGTTCTAAAATGCAACTGGGATGAACAGGCTATGGCAAAGGTTCTATTAAGATGCAAATCAGCTTTGCCCTGTAGTTCTCAAGGTTTGCAGCTCCATGGAGCACAGACACCCTGCACTGCACCCAGAACAGGACAGACACCCTGCTGCAGACACACACCCTGCTGCAGACACACACACAGCACACTTGGTTCTGCAGTTTTTATTCTAATTAAATTATACTAGAGAGGCGTAGAAAAGGCACAAATAGAAATACATTAAAAAAACTGACCTCTCACCTGTTTGGTCTAAAGAAAAGGTAATGAAAAAGCAACTTGTACCATATGACAAGGCTGCTTAAGAAAGAGCAAATGAGGAATAAATGAGGATTTTTCTTTACTTTCCTACATTAAAGAAAATACATCTGGTCTAAAAAAACCACTCTGAGTTCAGGAAGCCCTCAGCTCTGTAGTCAAAGCCCATGGTTTGGTGCTGTCCACCATTCTGTCCTCACAGGTTCCACTGCTTCCAGAAAGCTCCAGAGGCACAGCCCTGTCCCACCTGCCCTGGGGGGACAGGGGGAGCTCCTCACCTGTCCCTGGGCACCCAAAGGTGTCTGTTCCTGCTGCTGGTTCACCCTCCTGGTGACACAGGGCAGTGGCCACACCTGTCCCACCCCATCCATCCTGGTTTATCTGGATGGCAAAGCCCCCCTGTGCCAGTGCAGTGTGTGGGCTCTGCACACCCTGCGAGCAGCAAAGACTGCACACCCGGGGATCAAATGCTTCAGACATTTACTATTTACACTGCCTTGGGTTAATACAAAGTGGCTTTCACAACACCAGGACCACTTTTCTAGATTTTCTAAATCACTAATTACGCAACCTTTCCAACCCAACTTGTTCACTTGCTCCTTAAAGGACAGCCATTATTTTAAACTGCTCTCAAGGCAGGATTTATCACACAGTGTGTGCAGCCTGTAAGGCAAGGAGTTTATGCTCAGGATACTGTGTGCAATTCAGAAATATCCAACTGGATTATAATCATCCCTGTTCAAGCAACTCAGTCCCCTCAGAGCACCCAGACTTCTCAAGACGGGGGGTTTATGCTCCATTTGTGTAACTCCTCTCCAATCACACAACTCTCAATGACACAAAGAAAGTGCTCTTTATTTTTCCCTGTGTGCAATGTTTGTACAATGCTCATAGACTTGGTACAAGAAAGACCATTAGTTTCTATATAAAGACTGCCATAAAAGTTTTACAGTTTATCTATAAATGTATAAAGATTGTTGGTTTCGTTATAAACTCTGTTT
The DNA here is from genome assembly GCF_001604755.1 of Lepidothrix coronata. Classification (NCBI taxonomy): domain Eukaryota; kingdom Metazoa; phylum Chordata; class Aves; order Passeriformes; family Pipridae; genus Lepidothrix; species Lepidothrix coronata. Next base: position 6,091,091 of record NW_016690208.1, read on the forward strand.
CAGTGCCAGTGGAAAGAAAAATTACCAGCAGAATAGAAGTAGCAATCTGCATAAGTACCAGCTTGCAAGCACACATACCTCAGTCATTCCTGGAGTAATTAACTGAGCATACAATAGTTCATCAAATTATAGACAAGCCATCATACCACTGAGAGCAGCTCACAAACGGGAACCATCACCACAGCACTTCTGATTTCCTTTCCAGATGAGCTATAAAGACTAAAACAGTCAGGGACCAAATGATGCACCACTCAAAAAAACAAAAAACAAAAACTGAAAAATATACTGCCTTTGACAAGATTGTGCAATTCCTCCTACAGCTCTCGCTGATTGCTTTACTGTCTTCTATTTTTATATATTTACACAACAACTATTTGCTGTGACATTGTTTCTGACAGAAGTTTGTATCTTTGCTGCAAACTTCCCTGTACTTAAATTAACTGGCCCAGGAGAGCTGGTTATCTTGGCATTAATCTTCCAAACAGTGGACAGCCAAAATACACATGGTGATAAGGGTAAAGCAGCCTGGCCGTGGTTTGGTGTTTGCAATATTCCAGTAGTACAGGATCTCACCTAAAAAAACTGACTTCATTAATAAAGTTTTGTCAGGAACCCAAACCAGAAAATACAGAAGTATTTCTCTATTTTTTAAAAGGATACTTCTCCCTACAGTGACTGCATTTTATAAAGAAAAACTCAGTTCTCATCTGGTTTAAATTTGGATGTCATGCTAAAAAGCCAGCTCTGAAAAACTGTTGCTTATAATACCAACAATTACTGATTTCATGCTAGGTACAACCACAAACACATAAATACACATTTTGTTCTTGAAAGCCATTATAAAACAGCCCAAGAAGTTAAAACACTCTTATTTTAAAAATGTATCTCAAGATTACTCCAGCCCCCTCCTGCCAGTCAAAGGAGCCCCGTTTTACCCATTTCAAGTGGCCTGGAGCAATCATTAGCATTTTCTCCCCTTAGTAAGGCTCCTCAGTTACCTTGTCTATGACATTTTCCATAAAATATTCCCTTATACAGTTATTTAACAGATTTAAACCGTAGATGTCATTGTGGTCTGAACGTGTCAAAGACAACTTGAGGGAAAAAAATCAGGACACGCAGAATTCACTTTGTCAGTAATTACAATCAAAATTCCTGCAATGTGGCTGGCCTGCTCATTACTTCCTGACTTTGTATCAAACCCCTTATTTACATTTCAGATTACATTTTTCATGAAACAGTAAGATCTATCAGAGCTGAGAGGACTGAAATAATGAGGGAGAAATATTTTAATAAAACGTGTTGGGTCTGCATTACTTCCGTGTCAGAAAGAAAGGTTTCTTCTGTAGCCATGGATCATTTATTCTGTCTCTAAATGAGAAGCAAAAGATGAAACTGATGAACTTTTACTGCCCATTTGTCTTTAGCAGACAATTAAGACAGAAGATCAAAATGGATTATCATACCACGCAGACAACTGGCCCAACAGTAATACATCTCCGGGACCACAGATTTGTAACTCTCTTTTATCCCTCCCCTTTCTTCTTACTCCTTTTTCCTCTCTAAAGGCAATGCTGGCTTTGTGGCTCAAGGGGAGCCAAAAGGCTGGTCATCATTATTCAGTCACAGATGTCAATCTAACCTCCCTTTTTTCTCAGTTTCTAAAGCAGTGAGGCACAATAATTTGTGACAGATTCTTTTACTGTAAGGTACAAAGAACACACAGAATAAAACATCTAGCAGCAGCGAGGGTCTCTGATCAGATGTGCTGGTACATGGGAAATACAGTGTATGTAAAAACAAGCACTGAGAGTTTAGATGAATAAAAAAAAACTTGAGGTGTTTTTCCTTTTTTTTTTTTCCTCTTACTAATAAGTGCTTTACCTTGTGTTGATTTAACTCAAATATTCCTTCTGGATTAAATCATAAATGTTTGATTGCTAGAAACAACTTTTGCCTGCACTACCATGCAGATCACCTCTCTCCCTTGCATACAGAAACACATGGAGAAATCAAGGGGTTTGTACTGTGCATCTTGGGCTGCAGTGACTTGGCACTCTGACAATATTTTTCTTCCAAAAAAACAATAAACCAGAAGCTTTAAGAAATAAACCTAACTGGCCTGATTTGCAACCTATATATTTCTCAGAGCTCTAAATTCATCAGTAAAAACATGGATGAAGCTCTTCCTCTCTGGTTTACTTAAATGTTCACAGGTGATTTTTCAAATCCAGATCTGTCAGCTCTGGACATGTTCTCCTCTTTCAGAATGTCCAGTTACCAGGACCAGAAAATACTCCTGTGCGTCAACAGGAAAAACGTTTCTGAAATCTACTCGAGGCTGAGAAGTTCAGCCTCCTCTCTTTTGCTTCCCCTTTAAATTTGCATGTGCAAAATACGTGACAATGTAAGAACCCACCCCCAGAGCCACACAAACACAGCTCTGTGTGTTTTGGGGGGTCTGACATCAGCCATCGGAAACTCGGACTGGGACTGGGTGAACATCTTAAGAATTTTTATGAGCCTGTGGCTCCTCTGAGTTTGATTCAGTCTTGCATATTCATAGCAATATTATACAAGTCTAATCATTTGCAGCAGAAGAAAGGGGGCCGTTAAGAATTTATGAAGTCAATTGTATTACCAGGCTCTCCTGTAACACCTTGGTCATGGACACCAGTGACCGTCCCAGCTCTGAAGGACCATCAGCTCACACCCAACTGACTGATCACTACACAGGGTGCTGGAAAGAAGTCAGTCCTCAGGTAAACACAAACACAGGCACGTTTATTAACAAATCACAGACCTACAGTGGCAATGGGGCTGCAGTTCTCCACAAGGGTTAGTTCCATGCTGTACCCAAGTGCACAGGAAGTCCTAACAATGAACTACAGTGAAAAGCAGTTCAATAGCTGCTTTGAAAAAATATTACTGCTACAGCTACAAACCCACCCAGAAGGCCTGGTCAAGGTCCCCCTGCACAGAGTGATTACAGCCCAACATGAAAACGTTTGTCCTGGCCCTGTGAGCCAGCACAGCTCACAATTTGTGAAATGCTTCGGTCTAAATGACACACCATTTCATGTGGCATGAATACATAACTAGAGGGAAAGGACCTGAGACAAAACAGCTGTGCTGACCCTAACCTGTTATCACCCAATAGCAGGGACTCGTTGAGGCAGAAGTTATTGTTATATTAAACAGTTATACAATGCCATAAGTTCAGCACTTCCCAGGAATTGAGGTGCAGGAGCTCAGCTGGCACTGACACCCCAGTGCTGACCACCAGCACCCACAGGAACTCCAGTGGCCTTAAGACACCCCAGGAATAATCCCCCTCCCCAAGCTCCGACCCCAGCCCAGTCCATCCTGAGGAGACACGGGAGAGCACAGGAAAACACAACGTAACCTGAAGTTCTCATTTCCGAGTCAGCCACAGACCCGGTGAAAAATCCCTAACCCAACCTGTGTTCCAGCTAAATGATGAACCCCCGTGTGTCCCACCCACACATCTGGGGTCACACCATCCCTCTGAGCGGAGCAGAGGCTGCCTGAGCAGGCAGGAATTCCAAAAATGCGCTGGAGTGCCAGGTGCCCAGTTAAACACAGCCATAAACCCTCACACAATGCCGAGAGCTCTGCCAAATGAACTGCGGCTCTGGCACCCAAAGGCAAAAAGGGAAATTTATTAATCAATTTTCCTGCCCGCTCTCATGTTCCCTCGTAAACTCGGGGCTGTAAACCAACCTTCCGAGAGCCCAATTCTTCCGTCTGCTGCCTTCAGTGTAAAAATGTTTGTATCCTTCTGCTCCTAATTACAGCTTCTTTTTCTTTCTAAGAATGCATTTATCTCTTTCAGTAAAAAGAGCAGCAATAATATGTTGAACAACCCTGAAATAAATTTTGTCATGTAAAAAATTAATTACGCATTCCAAACCTGGTCACTGTAGCCCTCTGGGAATTGCCTCCGCACCTCAGGATCTGTAAATAATTGACAGATAATATTAATTGGCTTTGGATTAGTGAGCAAGCAGAGAATCACACATTAATATTTGATCAGAAGATGATAGCAACCCTGGCAGGGGATCCAAGGAGGGCAGCTGAGGCTGCTGTGTTGATAAGAGCAGGGAAGGACTTTTCAAGGCTCTCCCTTTACCCTCCTCCAGAAAAACAAAAACTGTGCATAAAACACACACAAAACACGTGAAATCAAAAATGTCTGTGTGTACATACACACATATATATGTAAATATATATATTTATCTCTATATTATTTTATAAGGGGAGCCCTGGTGCTGGACTGAACTCCAGCCTGTCACCTTGTGCAATATCTTCCTGGCTGTGATTTGCCAGCTGGGCTTGTCACCAGGAAATGGTTACCCAGGGCACTGAATTTGAGTTAAAATCACACCAGTTCTGCCAGCTCCAGACACTGCACTGGTTTATCTCCACAGACAGTTTTCAGTGATACCAGATTACAAATCTCTCAGAATTACTTCATGTTAAGGTGTGCTCCCCAGAAGACAAAAATATTTATCCAGAATTCGAAAGAGGCAATTAAGGCAGCCCTGGAACCTCTCCATCAGGAAAACAAGTGTGAAACACTTCAGATTAGCAAGCATTGCAGACTGATGCAACGTCCTTATTCCTCTGGCTGTCAGAATAAATAATATGGTAGTATTCCCTGAGAAGTTATCTTAAATTTAATTAGAGATGTTCATAAAACAACAGAATATCATGATTGAAATTATTTATATGACAACCTATTTAAAACAGACCTCTTCAAAGCCACGCATTTTTCAAAGGGATACAGCGGAGAAGGCCACATTCCATTCCACAATTATTCCTTTTTTAATTACCAAAACCAAACCAAACTCTCAGGCAAGAGTTCAAGACAGAGTGTAAAGCACTGGAACACCCAAGGGTATCCCCAGAGCCCCTGCCCGGGGTGTGGGACACTCTGCCCAGCCCTGCCCGTGGCAGTGACACTGTGACACAGCCCCAGAGGGGCTGCACGAGGCCACCCCCCGGCTCAGCTGTGGCTGTGGCACCATCCCCTGGGGTCCTGGGTTCTCAGGGCAGGTCACCGAGGGATCCGTTCGGCCATCGCTGGTCCCACTGCCACAGCTGCCAACTCCTTGTGAGGTGTGTTCCTTCTGCAGGACAAATCCAACAGCCTGGACCTTTACAAACCTCCCAGCTGAACGTTTTGCAGAGAATCAGGTGCTGAGTGTTACCATTTCACCAGGGCACACAGACAGTCACATGTACAGTGCATCACACTTTACATACACGCGTGAGCAAACCCTTCTACACAAACAGCAAAGCAGAAACAAAGCAAGGGATCACCTTTTAAAGCCTTAGTTTGAAAATTCTTCAGTCTCTACACAGGTGAGTGAAGTGTCCAAACACACAGACAGATGTGCCCAGCTGTTCTGCCATGAGTACCCTCCACACACAGTTAGCAATGAAGGGACAGTCCAGTTTCACACCTCAGCACAGCAAGTGAGGAGCAGTGGAGAGAGTAAATTATGCAAGTATTAAGTTGCATATTTTAAAATAATTTTCAAACTAATTATTTAAGGGTAAGATTTCAGGATTTCACAGGAAAAAAGACCAAACAACGACTCAATCAAAGAAATAAATCTGTATTGCTGAAGAAACCCGTAATGGTGTCTGGAATGTGATACCAACGTTCCCCCCCTTCTACTGATCCATTGCTCTCAAATTTAATATAAATATATATATACATGTACTGACACATATTTTATCATTTACCACTGTTTTAGAGAAATGAGGAACCAAATTTGACACAAATGCACAGTGTGTTTGCTCTAAACACATTCCTCCATAGATGGCAGGCCGCATTGTCATTCTTGAAGGATCCAACAAAACAGATTAGTCACACAAAGTAACTGTGTGTGTGTGTAAACATGTATTTTTCCTGTTTTCTCAGCATCTTGAAGGTTCTTCTGTGTTCCAGGAGCTCCTTGGCACAAGGCACAAGGACAGGCTGCAGGACTCTGCTTGACCACATTTCTGGGAGCCCTGAAAGCCCCTTCCCAGATGACCCATCAGAGATGAGGGTCTGTGCAGCTTTGTGGGGCTCCAGGATTCACGTGTGAGCACAGCAGGTACAGGGCACCCTGGGCAAACACATCCCTGCCAGTGCCTTTACTGTCTCACAGCCACGGGGGGCACTGCCCTGGGTGTCACAGGCCCCTGTGACACAGGGACATGGGTTGTGTCCAGCCTCAGGGTGGCCGACCCAGCCAGACCTGAACCCTGCAGGGAAGGGCCCCACCTTTGGGATGTGCCTGGCAGCCTCCCAGCCTCATGTTTGCACAAGTACTTTCTATTTAACACTGTGGCAGCTCCATCACTTTGGCTTTTAAATGGTCTGGGAATATTGACTAAACTTGCAGCATCTTTATTTGGAAAACACTACACAAGGGGAAAAGAAACTTCATCACATCTTACTATGGCTTTCATCCCCCATTCTTTGCTGGTAACTCAGTGTGCATGAGAAAGGTGTTCTCAACTGCACTGACCTACACATAGACACACAGTAAAACTACATTTCAATTCTATGTGGGCATGACATGAAGTTCCAGGATGCTGGAGCACCCTCACTACACCAAGAGGATTGACAGAAACCCATACATTGAAATAGTGGCCCTCAAGACACCTGACTTTATGGAATATAAAGATCTACAAACCAAACATTGCTATTACTCAGTATGGCCAGGCTCTGCCCTGAAAGGACAAGCACAGGGCACCCAATAATCCCAACAGACATGATATCTGAATCATTCTGAACAGGAGAAAATGGTCAGACCATCAGGGATACAGGTGGGTAGCCCAGCCAAGCACTCAGGATTCAGCTTTAATCAGCACCATTAGGATCAGGAAAAACTGCTTCAGCACCGTGTGAAAATACTTGGGAAAGACAGAACAGAACTGTCAACTCTGCCTGTAAAACTAAAGTAACTTGAGAACTTCAAACACTTTAACTGCAGTAATTTGTTTTGCACAGCACATGCAAACAGTGAGATGCAGCTCCATTGTAGCTCCAGACAGCAAGAAAACCCTTTGCAACTCAAAACACAGGGAACGCTGTTATTCCAGGTACTTAACAGGCTTTCGAGTGAAATGATGCAAAGTAAACACATGTAAAATACTTTTTTCAAGTTCAGAAGAGTGGAATCTATTTGCTGACACCAGAACAAGGGAAGAGCCAGACTGAAATGCTGCCCAGCCTCTTGCCCCACGACAGCAAAGCTCTGAGCAGTCACTGATAAGGTTACAGAGCTCTGAAAGCTCAGCTGAGGGCAGGAGACCCTGCAAACCACAGCCAAACACAGTGCAAGTGAACCTCAGACAGGAAAAATCACAGGAATTATGGAGCTGCTTCTCAAACTAAACTTCTCCCAAACCCCAAAACAAGAACTCAGGTTGTGCCACAGGTTGAACCTGTGGCATGGTAACCTAGTATCTCCTGTTTATCTTTCATTACACCTGATTTGGTAGTTCCAGTTCACAAAGACGACAAGATCCACACTGTTTGTGCCTAAAGCAACTGCTGACAAACAGCCATCTATTAATATTAATCACATGGTGAAATACAGCACTGGAAGTTGTAAGTTACAAGTGTAAAGCAGTAAGAATACAAACAATGACACTCCAAAATAAAGCTAAAATACACCACCCCACCTGGAATCTCCCATTCTTACATGGGCGTAAGTGCAGTGAAATACATCTGTCACAAACTTAAACTGGTACCAAGACAAACGTTGATTTTATTCCTATTGCTTACACTCAGGTTTAGAAAGGATTTTAAACCAATGGCATGTCACACAAATGTCCTGAGATTCACTTCCCAACCTGACACACATCACTGGAAGCCTCTTCCCAGAGGATACAGCTCCACACAAAGCAGCTGCTGCCGTGAGATCTCAGCTGGCCACAGAGCTGGAGCTGCCCCAGCCCTTGTTCCTCAGCACAGACACCCTGGGAGAGCTGTTTGGAAAACCACCTATGGAACGGATTCCGTGGCTGTTCCTGCAGCACTTTCCTTTGCAATGATTTCAAGGGGAGATTCCCAGGGAAGCGACGGAATCACTTCTCACACGACCAACGGGCGACTGAGTGTGGGGTTATTCCGGAAGGGACAGCAGAGCAAGGCTTTGCTGCACCATTTCAGCAGCATCTGAGTCCTGGCCGGGCATTTATAGGTTCTCTCCAAATGGGGAGCACAAAGCCCTGATCCCACAGGGGTGAGCACAGTTCTCACTGCCAACACACTCAGCGTTTCCCTCCAGGAGCAGAGATTCCACACCACTCTGGGTGCATTGTGCAGAGCACTGTATTGATTGCTCAACCACATTCAGGCTATTATTGTCAGTATTTCATTAAAAACGTGAATGTTTCCAAGTTCTAAAGCTATTGCTGCCTCTCCCTGCACAATCTTGCCCAACAAAAAGCCAAATCCAGCCGAATATTGAAATTAGCTGTGAACTGTATAATCCCATTGTTCAATTTCATGGCATTTAAGACACTACCTTCCCCTCCTCACAAGTCTGGATGTTAATCCATGCTGGAACCTGATTTAATTTTCCAGATGACAGGATGGGAACATGCTACAATGGCATATTAGTGTAACTATGCTGCTCTTTTACTCTCAACTTTTCTGACATCATAAAGTGAGTTTTGCCTTTAAAAGAGGCATGCTTGGTTACTTCTAAAAATAGCCCAACTCGAACTGGTCTGTTATTTGAATTGTATGGAAATTATAAAACCAGGACAGTTTTCAAGAAATTACCAGAAAATACTTCCCAGAGTTAACAATGCAAACCCAACACAAACTGACCTGCTCCTTTTGATAAAAGTCAGCCAACTTAATCCGTACTGGCTACACATCATTCAGATATACCAATCCCAAACTGAAAAATAGAGTGAAAATCACCTCATTTTTCCTCCCTAATTAAATGATTTACCTCATTCACTTCTTTAAGGTCCTTATAGCTGCAGTCCCTCTAAAATGAACTGGAACTGAATTCAGAGTAACTTTAATTTCAACACCCATTACCCATTCTCATACTTATGCAGCACAACAAAAAAGCAATGCAAACTCCTTTCCAAACCTCTGCCAACTCCTGGGTGTCCTGCACTCAGCACGGCCGAACACTCCTGCTTGCCCCCAGACTGCTGCAGCCCGGGAAGCAGAAGCCATCCCTGAGTGGGGGAAGCAGGGGAGGAGGGGAAAAGGCAGGGGGTGGGTGGAGAAAATGTGGGAGAGAAAAAACCTACACACCCAGGACGGCAGACACGAAACCTCAGAACAAGACAAAATACGTAGGGAATAAAAAATTCCATTTTTATTTAATACACAGCTTTAAGACTTCAATCTTTTAATCTTTTCTTCTTAAAGAGCTCCTTATTTTGAAAGTGTACCAGTCAGAAAACGAGCCAGATGTAAAGAACATTCCCCACGAGTGCCTTGCACCCCTCCCCAAAGCCCCTCAGCAGCACAGAGTGTGGGACTGCAGGGCCTGAGGCCCCAGCGAGCACAGCAGGGGCAGTGTCCAACCCACCCCACGGCAGGGCACCCTGACACCCCAGCCCAGCTCCAGAGCCAGCCCAGCCCGGGGCAGGGCAGCAGGAAAGCAGAGCCTGCCCTGCCCAGCTCCGGAGGGCTCTGTGACCCCCGAGCAGAGCTCAGTGACAGCCACACTGGGACAGAGCTGGACCCCAAGCACGGGCTGAGGGCAGAGAGAACAGACCCCAGCTCTGCCCTCTCTCCTCACACAGCTCCAAGAGTCTGCCCCGAGAGCGCCACAAACCTCACCAGTGATGGGAAAATGCTTTTCCCGACAGCTTCATCTAGAAATGAAATATAAGGTTTGTAATTCAGAGTTCAGTAAAGCGATGCAAAAGCAGGAAAGACTGAGAGCAAAGGCAACATAAAATATACATCATAGGAAACAGGAAGGAAGGGAGAAAACCAGAACAGATTAAGCAAATCACTATGATTTCCATAATTGCTTTTATATTATTAACACCTCGAGAACCAGAGGGGCAGTGAGGAGCAAAACTTTCCTAGACAGTGTTCAGCAACGTCTTATACGTATTTTTGAAAAATCCTTCCAAAGCAAAGCAGGTTAAACTACAACTTCCTCACAGATTTTTACTTAACCATGCACAGCTCTGCAGAATGAAGATGTGGAGAGGTAACAGCTCCAACAGCACAAGAATGGCACAAGCTTTAGAGTTGTGTCTGTACACCTGAGCTGCCTGGTTTTCTGGTCCCCCTCCTCAGGGTTTCTGGTCCCCCTGTGACCCATTCAGAGCAAGTCTCAGATATGAGACTTTCACAGCTTCCAGCAGCCAAGCAAATTCCCATCTAAAGGGGTCTTGGTTACATTCACTCCACGATCCCACTAAAAAACTAAAGTACAGCAAGGGCAAAGCAGAAACAACACTCCTTCCTTGGATAAGAAGGTGGGGAAACCATTCACTGCCCTTCCCCACAAGAAGAGGCTGCTCTGGTTTCCTCGTCCCAAGTCCTCAGCAGGTATTTGGTATCATGTCAAGCTCTGAAGTGCCCAGCCTGGAACACACAGCACTGAGTCAGACCCTTGCACAGGGCACCAGCTTCCATCCTAACTGCTATTATTTACTCCCCTGAACCCTCCAGGTTTAATCAAAACTTTACCAATTCTTTCAGTGGAGGTTGTGAAACAGTTGTGTTGCAAGCACAGTGTTCAATATATGAAATACAACTGGGGAAACACCACTCTGTTAAATCTTTAACCTCTTTTGTTTCATCCATACCAGGATTCCACCTTTTAAAAAATCAGTTGTATAATGGTACAGATTCATTTAACTAACATTCTAAACTCTAAGAGCAAGGAGACATTTGAAAGCATAAGATGGTTTCAGTGACCAGCAAACTCTGAATTATTTCTTTACAAAGAGAGCAGAAAATTTTCAGTCCAGATTAATTTTTAAACTGCTGACACTGAAAGAACTAAAGCTGGAACTATCAGAAGGAGGTGCACAGGACAGAGCTAAAACTAAAAGGACAGAGATCAAAACCAGAAGACAAAAGAGTCATGATTTGGAGTCCTGTTTGTGACATGTTTCTCCCACCTTCACTTGAGGTGCTCAGCCCCTCTCCCTGCACTGGTTAATGACTCTGGTGGCACCTCAGGCCCACATTAAAGCACGCTTGATGAATCTTTTGAGTTTGCTTTACTCTGCACTTAGGGGGATATTTCTCTTCATAACCATCTGTTCTCCCACCAACCCAGAAATGCAGTGTTCCTGGCCAGCTAAGCCAAACTCCAGGAGTCCTGCAAGCAGCAAATTTTGAATGGATTATGTTTTTAATTCTTTTTCCCCCCCCTATAATTCTAGTCAGCAAATCATACAGCAGCTAAAACTTGCAAAAAAATATAATTAGGTAAAATTGTATTTCAATGGTCAAGAAATGCACAAAGCCTGGCTTACAAAATGAAATACGAAGTGTCTTGAAACATTTTACAGGCTGCCTGTAATAATTATACAAAAGGGTTTAAATGTAGAAGTTGAATGGGAACACCTACTTTAATTAGGCTTTTTTTGGTTTTAATAATTTTTTTATTTATTTGTGTTTGATCAGTATGTTTTTTTTCTCATAACCTTTTCACCACTCTATAAATTTAATAGAGATATGTTTCAAGTGCTCAGGCCATGCATACTGACTTTGTTTCTCTCCTGCCTCTTTGTATTTATATCCTGAGACAGCAGAGTTGCCTGGTGACAGTCCCCTCACTTGCACAGCAGCTGGCAAGCCCTCCTTGTCCTGGAAATATGAAAGAAACAGTTCACTAATATTTCATGCTCTGACTAAAATGTGACAGTCTGGAGGTGCCAGTACCACACAGGGCACGTGGGCAATCTTTCACAAGCTGAGATTTTTCGAAAGTCTCAGAGGCAAGAAAGGGAGAAAAATAAAAAGGCCTTCATCACATCTAGCTAACATGCAGCAAAAATTAATCCTGACTAATGAATTAATCCAGAGTAGTGCATCATCTGGAGTTTAACCACACCAGCCACAAGCAGGGATTGTCTGAATCTGCCAGTTTGACTCAGATTTCCAGAATGCAAATTCTCAAGTTGCACAAGATAAGACCAAAGCAACGAGAGCTTTGACAGTTTTACAAGAAACAGTCACCTCTTTAATATTTACAAGCCATGTATTTCAGATTGCTCCTATTTGCCTACCTGCTGCCCAGGCTTGCTGCTCCTGAGTGGTCAAGCACGTGCAGCCCAAAACAATGGCTTTGAGCTCACTTTGTACAGCAGCAAAGAGAAGTTATATTTGATAATGTTAGAGTTTAGAGCCAACTGAATTAATACCTAACACTGGCATATTCAGGACCTTCATTTAAAAAAAATCCTTATTCAATTAATTTCATGAGGAATTTTTATATAATGTCATATTTTCTACTTTCTTGTGTCAATCAGATAATTTTTAATTTGGTTGTTGTTTTGAAGAAAACCAGGAATAGCAGCTTACTGTCATATTGCTTTTGAGCAATACTGTGTTAAAAGGAACCGGTGTAAAACCACAATTAGCCAGGGCAAACAATCAACTACATTACAAAACCTAAAGGAATTGCTAATGAAAACAAACAGTATTTTTCAAAACACCTCCAGGCTTTTCACTACTAGAAAATACTTTGAGTTTTATAAACATTTTCCAAACTACTTTATTTTCACTATTTTTGCTTTTAGTTTTAATGATAGTTTGGCCATTTAAATTTGGTAATAACCTGTATTTTCCACGTATTAGAAAACATTTTACAACTGATTAACTTCTTTTTTTTTAATTTCTTTCCAAAATCCACCAACCATAACTTCAGATTATCAGACAAATACATAAAGTACTGCAGAAATACTCTCTATATGGACCACCACTCTCCAGGTTTAATGTGAACTGACTGACAAAGCACATGGAACAAAGTGTTGTAGTCAACCATAAGTTCTCCAAGTGTTGTAGTAAGGAAGGAAAAACACCCCCCTTTTCTTGAGCAGCTGTGCCACTGCCCCCAGCACACAGAGAGCCCTTCCTCGGCCACAGGCACGGGGAGTGCTGACCCCTGAGCCTCCAGCCAGGGACCCTGGGGATGTTCAGAGCCCTGAGCTCACTGATGCCCAGCTCTGACAGTGCCAGCCTGTTTGCAGCTGGCACCCAGTTAAACACGTCACAGACTGGGCCCAGTGAGCTCACCCAGGGCTGCAGCACCACCCAGGCCCCGGGGAAGCCTAAAAGTGAAGCACTACCTGAGAGGAGAGTCTGGAAGAACAGCAAAAGCATCCAACAGGCTCCCCTGCAAAAAGTTCCTGTGGGGTCAGATGTGCTGGTGGCAGAAGCTGAACTTCTTGAACAGCATCAAAACTTAGTGGGGGTGAGGGGAAACAGGTCCTAAGGTGGCAAAATCCATCTCATGTAGCTGACGTGATGAAAGGAAACCAAAATCCCGGAGTGTTCCAGGGCTCCCAAGGACCCCTCTCTCCTGGAATGAAGTTCCCCTGGCCAGCAGCCCACACCCCCAGAGAGCTGGGGATCCCCACAGGTGCAGGACAGCCCAGCTCTGGCTGCAGTGCTGTCAGTGCTGCTCACAGAGCTCAGGGTGCCCCTGTGATGCTGCAGCTACAGGAGGGTCTGGGAGATAGCAAATTTACACATTTAAAGCAGTGCTGTGAGCTTGAAGGAAAATTTGTGTTATATAAAGAGAAGCTTGCTGATCTTCAGTGCAGCTAGACAGGAAATCTATCATCTCACTAAAACAATTTAAAGCATTTCTGCTACCGGGGAAAAGGCAAGGGTATCAAAAGGAATTTTAACCACAAAACAGCAAAGAATGTTTTCAGATATTTGATATTTCCAAGATACAGGAGAGCACATGTCCAGCTACCAAAATGTCCCTGAGAGAGCAGGGAAAGCTCTCCTACAGACAGCAAGCCCTCAGAAGCAGCCTGTCCGAATCCCTGGGCAGGCTGGTGGGGCAGCACATCCCGGCAGGCACTTCCCCTCGGGATGGCTGCAGAGCAGGAGCCCCACAGTTCCCACAGCTCCCACAGCTCCCACAGTTCCCACAGCTCCCACAGCTCCCACTGCTCCCACAGTTCCCACTGCTCCCACAGCTCCCACGGCGTGCCCAGCTCTGGGAATGGGACAGGGCAGCAGTTCCAACACACCTCACACACTGCAGTGAGCTCAGGGCTGTGGCAGCTCTGTCCCACAGGAGCACCCGTGAGGAGCCCACGCTCCGTTCTTTGGCTCAGTCCATGTCTGACCAGCTTTCTGAGCTCTCTGCTCCCCAGCTGCTTTTTCCAGGTCTGAACCCACAGCTCTCTTGTGCTCTCACCAAAAGAATTCCAACTATCAACAGGTTGTTTCTAAAAACTCTCCTTCTTGATAAACCCTTATTTGCCCCGTATCCAAACACACATTTTGGAGCACAGACATGAACAACATTTCCTTGATGAAAACTGAACACCCCTCACTGACTGCAGCACCACAGCACCAGCACTCCAACCCATCACTGTCCCACAGAGGCTCCACAGCCTTTTCTTAGGTGATCAAAGTAATGACAAAGTTCTCTCCATCTTTTTACACAAGCATATATGTTGAATTTTTAAACATGAAAGATTAAATTAGAAGTTACCCACACAAACACAACTCCTTTTAAAAGGGCTCAAAACACTGTATTTACATCTGCAAGTACTCACTTTATTACTACAACCTTTATAACAGAGCTTAGGTTTGCTTCAAACAAAACAGGGTTCTCAGTGATAGAGGCCCAAGAAAAAGCCCTGCATACAGTTAGTCTACAAAGAATTAACTGGATTAATTAGCAAGGGATTTGAGAAGCAGCTTGGAGCTAGAAAACCAAAACACTAAATTGTTTAAATACTTTGGCAATGGATCAAGGTTTCTAGGCAGCCCTATGTTCCATTCTCTCCTTTTTTTTTTTGCTCGGTGTTTTAACACATTTAACCTGACGAGGTACTTTTTCATGAGATATGAATGACACTGTCAAAATACCAAAAAAGAAGATGTGAATTAAAAAATGCCACAAGCTGTTAGCAATTCTGCCAACATGTATGAGCCCAGGCAACATTAATTAAAAATCAATAGCTTAGGACATAAATAGCTCTCATCCCTGTTATAGTATATCTCTAACATAACTCTTTATTAAAGCAAAAAAGGCAAAAAAAAAGCCAGTGTCTCTGCTATTATACTGACTGAATTGACCACAACAAAGCAAAAGGAATAAGGCAAAAACCCTGAGCCAAGAGAGCCCTATGAGAAAGGGAGGACAGGCACATGAATGATTGGAATGCTTCAGCCCTGCACTATCATTAACACAGAACTGGCTGCAAACAGCCTCGCTGCACATACTTGGGGAACAAGTTACCAGGAACAACATTCCGTGTTTTCAGTGCTAATATGAGCCTATACAAAGTCCTGCATGCCAAGGAAACGAGGATAACGTGCACATCTTTCTGTCAGCTACAGCTCATTAACCAGTATTTTTATTATGCATCTCAACTAAAGACTGAAAAATTCTCTGATAATTATAAAATAAAGGTGAGAAAGGGCAGGAAATTGCACTCAACCTTCTTCTACTTCAGTGACACCACCTTCAAACTAAAGTTACACTAGAAGTCATCAAAGCTAAAAGATTTAAGCTACACAAGGAATAGATTGCAGTGGCAGAGCAGATCATAAAATTGTAGGACCCTTAGAGTGGAATTCTCAGGACAAAAAGGATTATTTTGACAGCCACGTTTCCAAAGTCAGCTCTCCCCAATGTCCTGAGCAGATCCCACGTGCAGGTGCAGTTCCAGCCAGCCCAGCACACGGAGCTGGGGCTGGACAGCAACCCCACCCTGGGACTGGCACCGAGGGCAGCCAAGGCACCGGGAACGAAGGGGCTGGAGCAGCAGGAGGTTGAATTTACCAACAGCTGCTATTGCAGATTGCTGCAGCTGCAGAGAAAACTTTTAGAAGTACCAGTCTGAAATACTGAGCATGAGTAGGACAGGAGCTTCACAAAACCCCATGCCAAGCAGAGCCCCATCTCTGGGCACAATCCCAGATTAATCAGGAGTTCACTCCTGTTAGGGAATGGAGGCAGGAAGGACTAACCTGTCAGCTCTCAAACGAACACATTTCACCAGTCAGCTGCACGTGGAGTCCTACCTTAGAGCTGTGCTTTGGGACACTCCTGCCCCTTCCCATTCCCTTGCCATAATCCCACCTCCCAAAGATTTATCCCCAAGATATATTCTTGCAGCACAAGAAACCCAAAGGTCCTGTTCACAGAGCACAGACACCAAGTGTCAGCACAGGGGAACGAACACCCCACTTCTCACAAGACCTTTTGGCCTAACTTTTCACTGAGCTACAGTCAGAAATTATGCATTTCATTCTCAACTGTTCAAACTCCATCCCAGCCACTGCCAGCTTCAGTTAATCTTGTTTAAGGTGCACCAAATCCAAGGTTCTGTTGCCACATTCGATATAACACAATTCTTCACCTAGAAAGTTCATTATGCAATCTTAATTTTTAGTAGAAGTACATTAGAACACTAAACTGGTGCTATTTGAGTTCCCTTAAATGGAATAAATTGAAATGCCACTAAGTTTCCCCAATAATGCTTTATGTCACTGTAAAAATACAAACTGTCACTTTATTAATGTTTCAATCATCTTCTCCACTGAAGGGTCAGGAAAATAAAACAATTCAGAGACTTTGCTAAATCATGTCTCCCTTTTACCTTATCATCATAAATTAAACTGAGCAGAAGATGCACCAGCAATTTGTAAACTCTTTCAAAAGGACCTGATTTACATTTTTCTTCTATAAAGATGAAGATATCCCCCAACATGCTGCATTTGTGTTAAATATTAAATAAAGACACTTACACTACATACATGGCAGAAATGGAAGATATTTCTGATATGTGTTGGAATTACTTCTAGCAGTCTAATGCTGTTTATAACACTGGTGCAAATACTGCCACCAGTAAAGAAATAAACATTAAAAAGGTGTCCTTTAAGCTTCCCTTTAAGGCATCTCCCATAATCGTATAATTTGCTCTGGACATCATTAAAATGTAAAGTTAATGAGGATTCAGCTGAAAACAGAAGAAATGTAACCTATTTTCAGGCAAAACTTCTAACACTGCAATCAGAGGGAAAACCTCTTTGATGTCTCTTTGTCTCTTCTCATTAATTTTCTTTTGGTTTAAAAAAAACACAAAGGCTGTTTAAACTAAAAAATGCATAGAAGTTTAAACATGGTAATTATAGCCGAGCTGCAATGAGGTCATTAGGTTTTTAAAACTTTGAGATAAACAAAATTGAGATGTATGACTATTTTAAAAACATGTCAATACTCAATTTTAATTGTCCATGTGATTGATACACACTGTAGTCTAAGGATTCGGTCTGGATACAGAATTGCTTCCAGATGATTTAGTGAAAGACCCAATCCCATGGCCAGGGCAGAGCAAAGCAATCGAGAAATGCACCAAAATGCAAAGCTGTAATTACTGTATTACTGGATGCCACTTTCAATATTTCTGAGGGGAACAAAACAGGCTCTTTGCCACCCGGGCAAGAGAGATGGTAAATGGGGAGATTCTGCTTCTCTTTGCCTCTGCAGGTCATGAGGGAATAAAACACTGAGCAAGTGACATCATTCCATTTCCTCACCACATCTATTCCTGCTCCTGGACACTGCCAAGGTGCACACTAAGCTGTACACTACTGGTTTAATGTGGGAATTCTTTCCAGCAGAAAATCTCTATGAGAGCTATTTAATTACACAGCACAGATGGAATCTGTGACATACTGTAGTGGCAGATACTTTTAGCAAATAAGATTATGATATACAAAAGGCCTTAAACCACACAGGACAAACATAATCTGACCTTTAGTGCAGAAGGACATTAATCACAATGGAACAGAAGATCTCAAGGATCTCCCAAGTATCTTACAGACATAAATGAAGAGTAATTTACTGAAGAGGTGTAACAATGTAAGAATCAATTCACAAAAGGTAATGTTACCACTATTCATATTCACAGCTACATAGTTTCAAAGTAAATGAGTCTTCAAAGGAAGTAAGTCTGGGGTTGAGTTAACACCTGTAGAATGCAATGGGAGTTGGGAGTGGGATTTCTTTCACCAACACTTCAAATCCCAGCACAGATTCGAAGCGTGGAAATTCTTTTGGCTCCAGTGTCAAACCCAACACCCAAGGTACCCCTGGAGTTCTTCTCCCCATTCCCTCCCCAGGTGCCTGCACTGTCAGAGTCAATGCCATGGGGCCAGACCCTTCTGTGACACAGCAAACAGGACCCTTCACTCCTGCTCCTCATCTTTGAACTCTGTACCCAGGTTATGATGTTCCACAAGGGACTTCCACACAGTCTGCTATTGTTTGATTATCTTCATCAAATCAGAAACCATCACTCTCCAACTCTTCCAGTCATGGAAGAGTTCACACAGAACTCTCCAGACTATAACCCATCCCAGACAATAGATTCTCACTATCAGCTGTCTCTTCCCACCCCTCCATCCAAGGTTATCATCCTCCATACTGAAGTTCAACCTCCTTGGTTTCTATCCCACTCCTCCATGAAATAAGCAATATTAAAAAGTGTACCAAAATCTGTTTCCATCTAAAAAAGATACAAAAATCATCTTCCCAAGAGCCAGTAATCTGTCAGCATCTGGAATTTTGACAAATGGTTTACCAAAACTTGCTAGTCCCAGGACCAAAATGAAAATTGTCTCTGGTAGCACAAAAGGTGGAGTTTGGGATTTGTTTTGATTTGGTTTGGGGTTTTGACAACCATTGTTGAAGTAAAACAAAAGCCTGGTATGAATTTTATACTTACTTGATAATAATCTAACCTCAAATCATCCCTCTCTCTAACTCTATTTCAACCTCAAAAAGAACCCAAAACCCAAACCAAAAAACACACCACACCAAAAAAAAAGCACAGAACAAAAGCAACAAAAAACCACAAGAAAACCCGAGTATGTTGCTTTTTGTTCATGACAAAAAAATATCACAGCAAAGAGAAGCAGGGCAGTGCTGCCTCAGGCACTGACAGGCCTCCTTTGCAATGCCAGGTTACCTTCCCTCCTTGCAAGGGGCCCCCTGGAACAGAAGGAACCAGCAATAAAATAGATCCAGTTCATCTCCTGCCTCCCCAAGCTCCCCGTGGCTGTGCTGCTCTCAGGCACTGCTCTGTCAGGGCTCTGGAGCACTCTGCAGTGCTCGGCGAGAATTACCAACGCACACAGCAGCACACCAAAGACACGCACAAATTCCAAACTCCCAGACTTCTATGGAAAACATCCACAGGAAGCATCATCCAGCTGCAGATGGTCCCTCACTCCTGGGATGGCGCCTTCAACACTGGGCAAAACCCCCACCCAAAACCGCTGCTCTGAAATCTCCAGGGAGTCTGCTTTAAAGTCATTACGACTTTGTTTCTTTTTCACCTGAATGACACTCTAATTGAGAGTTCTCCGCAGAAATGTGTATCTGGGTAACTGCTGATTGCAGATGCACTGAGCTTTAAGCAATAGTTAACACTCATTAACGAGATTACCTGTTGTGATTAAGTGAGGACAAACAAAACCAAAACCACCTCGGAAATTTCGGTGACTGAGGATCAACTGACATTAAAATTAGTCCCTTAAATAAAGTCACACACACGCACCCCCTTTAACAGCAACTGACTCCATCCCAAATACAATCTCTGCAGTTACAGCAGCCCTGCTCCTGGAGCAGCACGGTAACAGAGAGTTAACTGCAACAAGTCCTTCACCAAATTCTTAAATGCTTCAAGTGCTGAAATATAAATGTCTCACCAGTATTGGGTATTTAAACTGAGTCTCTCAAGAACTCTTTAAAAGGAACAACCACTCAAATTCATCTATAAATTCGAGGAAAACTCTAAGTATAGCTGGTGAAGGAAAATAATTTGTTAGAATCACTAGGAAAAAGTGTCCCTAAGAAAGTTTCAGTTTAGCAGTTAATTCCAACCTGCAGTTAAAAAGGCACTAGCTGTCAGTCAGTTTTCTCACCCAACTCTATCATGAAAAGAAAAACTGACAGATCACAGGAGCTTGCCTTTGTAAACCAATTCGGGAACTTTCATGCTTCTTATTTGTTAGGTTAAAGGTTAAATTGCTGACCTCTGCCCTCCTGCTTAGCAGCCTTTCCCTTTTTCTGTAAAGCTTTATTTTGGGGCTGTATTTACATGGATTAGTCTCTTTTCACGCTAAGAAGGAATCTGTTCACAGCCAAAGCCTTAGTTCTGGTTGTACAAAAAGCAGTCACAATTATTCAGCAGCAGACAATGACCATATTGTGGATTTACAAAAAAACCACCTCAGCCATGGCAAGTTCTGTCCTTGCTGCACAAAACAATAGAAGAAAAATCTTATCAAGCATTCAAGAGAAAGCAAACAAAGCAGGCCCACTGTGAACTTGATGAAGATGTCAAGCTCCTTTAAAAAAATATAAATCAACAAAAGAGTTTAAAGTCTTGTGAGTGAGACTTTCTGTGCCGAATTTTTCTGTCTAGTTAAACAGTGCCAGCATAGCAATATAGTGCAGATTAGTAAATACTTGTGAGATAGACAGGACTGTAGACAGAAGCGCTTAAAGCGTGAAGCAAAAAGGTCAAACTGCTCTCTTCCCACAAAATAACTTATAGCAGCAGCAGAACATTCAGTTAGAGCTCATATTAGCATTCCGGGGGTTTAGTAAATCAGGTATCATCAGATAAGAACATGCCTAAGAATGTGTTAGATAAAATTTATCATGGCTTGCAATATGACAGATTCTAATATTTTTTTCATCAAGTGAGTTTCTCATCAAATTGAGTTCCGTATTTCATTTACACTGTAAAAAACAAACTGTGAACTGTCTTCCAACAAATCAGCTCAAACAGTGCTCTTGCCTTACCCAGACACTGCAGTCCCAGTAAGCTCTTTGTTAAAATCTTCCTCCTTGTTTGCACTGAGAAGCAAAGCAATCAAATGGAAACAGAAAAACAAAGCAGCAACTCAGGAGAATTAAAATTCCCAAATCCCACCTATCTACTTAGGTTTGGTTACTTTTCCAATCCTGCTTTAGGAAGTTTGGTGTAGCAACATAACACTGGAAAGATGGGACAGGGAAACTTGGGATTCCAGCCCATGTTCAACAGAAAGCCCTTATTTCATGGAAAGATACCTGAATTCTGCACTTCCTTTGTCATTCCTAAACCTTCAGCATGTTACTTATTTCTCAACACAGAATGGGCAGATTTGAACCAACATGTTTTCACCTTCAAAAATAAATGTTGCCCTCAGAGCTGCAGGGGTAAGGTTTACAAACTTCTGAATGACCAACTCTTAACTTAATCCTACTCCAGGAACTTTGCTTCTGTTCAGGAACATCCTCCATCTACCCGGGAGGTGCTGCCCTGCTCCCAGCACACAGTCTGGGGCAGAGGGTAATGCCAAGGGGCAGCAGGATTGCCCTGGCAGAGACAGAGACCTGCCAGCTCTCTTACCTGTGACAGTCCTGCCAGGGAAACCACAGGGACAACTGCAGAATAATCTCCGGCCGAGCACACGGTGACTGCTCCCAGCAGAGTTAAGGACTCCGATTAGTTTAAGTTATATATTTGTGATCTACTGGGAAGGGGGGGAGGGAGGGAAAGAGCTATTACAACCCAAGGCTAGAACATGAAAAGTAAAGAAGGAAGTACTTAAACTACTCACAAGCTTCTAGTAGGAACAAGATTAGTAGTACATGCTACTCTCAGAGCCAATTCAAATGCAAATTTCATCCTTTCACTCAAACAATGATAAACTACCTCAGAGTTAATAGTTTCCTTCTAAGATTCATCTCCCTTTTCAACTTAGTGGTATGTTTTCCAGAAAAGAAAGAAGCACATGGCGAGTCTTACAGCAAGACCCTTTAAATTCTGTCATAAAAGAAGTAGCATAAACTACATTTCCTTTCCTAATCCAGTGAACATTTGTTAAACTCTAACACACACTTTGTCCACACGGTCGCATTTAGGCTTCTAACTTACCACGGTTCTTAAAAAAATAAAACAAGAAAGAAATCCTTTAGCTGTACTAAACCATTTCAGCTTTTTCCTTGAACACACAGCAAGAATTTATGCTACACTCACAAAAAGATGAAAGATGAGGTCCTTGGAGAGAAAGGCCTTTTGGCACACTACATGGTAAAGCTACAGATTTGACATACTTTTATAATGTCTGCTTTGGCAAGAACACAAAAACCCCACACAAAAGCGTGGTACGTCCTCCCAGACAGGGGTGTAGGGGGTGTCCTACTCTTGTGAGCATTTACTTTCAAATGCTCTCACTTCAGAGACTATTTTGATCGGTTACTTTAGACTAACAAATTCTCTTTTGCTACATGAACAGTTTGACAGTCAGACTACAATTCTCCTCACAGCCCCATCTAACAAGAGAGAATCTTTGGCTGGGGTCCAGCCAGAGCCTTAAATTTGTCACATCCTATTTCTGATGAATGATCTGCAGCAGTTTTAAGATCACAAAGTGCTTTGAAAGTTAAAAGAAAAATTTCACAAGTAGTAAGCTTTCACTTTCTTTATAAAGGTATTTAAACAAAAACTGCTAGTGGATTCTTTCTACTTCTGCATCTCAAAAAACCGCCAAAACAATCTTTCAGCTGAGGTTAAAAAAATAGGAAACAGTTGCAATGCACTTGCCTACAACGTATCAAAAGGCTAGAACTGGATTTCCAGAAGTGCTCAAGTGCTTAAGCAGTTATCATTTGTAAAAGAAACAATACAAGCTCTTTGTAATTTACTGCCTCCATTTCTGGGAAGTTTCACTGTTATGAGATGCCACGGCAAAAACACAAATCACAGTGTCAGAAAACACTTTGATTCCTTCCTTTACACAAAGATTAAAAATATGAAAAGAGATCCAGGAAAAGAGCAGTATTTGACACAAAGCTTCTCTCTCGCTCTCGAATTATCCCCAATGTGTAACAATTCCAGTGAGTGCGAGAAGACCCTGCAGCAAAGGCACAGACTGACCATCAAAACTAATTCCTTTCACTATTGGTCAGTGTTTTCCCTAGAATATTTCATTTTTAAAATCAAACCATGACTATTTTTTTTTCCTGAAAGTCAGTGTGTGGGAGTTGGTGAGAAGCACCAGACTTGTAACTTCCTATCCCTGACATACTTACACCTGACACACAACACGGATTTCTCACTGGATAAATTCCATGTACTGTCACTGTAAAATGCAGACTCTGCTCTTTCTATTCTGGTTTGCTGCTTCTCACTTGTGGTGAGAAGGCTCCCGGCTCAGGAGCAGCACATCCTGCAAAGAGGGAACACAGGAGGCCTGCAGGGATGAACAAGGAGCTCCTGGACAAAGCAAACACAAACAGGCAGCGTACAGAGGGTGGGAGCAGGGAAACCACACACACTGACTGAGCTTCACCTAGCCAAGGGGAGCTCCCAGGTGCCACAGAAACCACAACCACCGGGCAAAGAAACGGTTTGGTATCCCCTTCTCCTATGGAAACACATTTTTAATAATGAATTTTCATCTTAACATTCCCAGTCACAGCTGCAGCTTTCTTGCTTCACAGTTCTCAAAACAAAGACATCCCGTTTACTTCAAGTGACTCAGTACAAAAAATCCATAAGTTTCCAAGTAAGATCTGTGAACCCAACAAAGAAAAGCACAAACACAGCCTTTAGATACAACTGAATGCCAGAATTGTAAAGCACACCAAAGACTTCACGTGCCAAAAACATACAATGCTGAGCAGAGATGAGCACCATTGCTAAACAATCCAGAGGGGAAAGGACAGCGAGACCACAGCAGGCTGATCCAGGGATCATTTCCTCTCTCAGTTCCCACATTTCAGTGTGGTTTGGCAGAGTCCTGCCTGGGTTGGAATAAAACAACGTTTGTCTTTTCAACGTCTTCGGTTGCAATGAAGTTCTTCTCTTTGTACCTCATACAAAACATCTCCCAGATGATCCTGAAGTTTACCTTTCTAGAAATCAAACCTTAGGATCATTGGATAAGTCAGGTTGGAAAGGACCTCAGGAGGTCTCCAGTTCAATCTCCTGTCAAAGATGGGCCAGGTGTGAGGTCAGACCAGCTTGCTGAGGCTGTGAAGCAGTTGGGTCTTGAAAAGCTCCCGGGATGGGGATGCACAACCCTGCGAGTGCCCTGCTCTGATCCGTGACTCCTCCTGGTGAACACATTCACGTCTCTTGAATCAGCCTGTCACTGCACCTTGTCCTGCTGCCAGGCACACTGTGGGGAGCCTGGATGTCCCCTCCCAGAGAACTCCTCACAGGTGTGGAAGCTGCTGCTCCGTTCCCTGGACCCAGCCCAGCACTGGTCTCCTCCCAGTGAAGTGCTCCAGCTCACCGTCCTCACGGCCCCCCACTGAACTGGTTCCAGTTTATTGACATCTTCCTTAGAGCCCAGAACAGGTTTCTTCCTTCTGCAGTCGACTGTCTTGGTGACTAAGTGAGAACCTTCCACAGCCAGCCCTGGCCCAGCTGCCCAGGGCAGTGGTGGGGTCCCCACCCCTGGGGGGATCCACAGGACGTGCAGACACAGGGCGTGGGGACACGGCCTTGGCACTGTCACGGTTATGGTTGGACTCAAAGATCTTAAAGGTCTTTTCCAATCTAAATAGTTCTATATGACAGCAAATGGAAACTGCTGTTTTCATCCATTTCAACAGTTATGAACCAAACAACATTTAATGCAAGGCTGTGAATTCCATGAGCAGTAACGTGACTCGAACGCACTACTGTCCGTGGGGAGTTACGAACACCAGTCAGTGCCTCCCATTTCAGCAGGATGCAAGTGAACTGTGGAAGCTTTAAATTCCAGCTGATATTCCCCACTCCCATGGCAAACACCCTTTGCTACTTTCTCACTTTCCCTCTTGCAGTTCTCTCCCCATCCCACCAGGTTGAGGGAGCGAGTGGCTGCGTGGGGCTGAGCTGCCAGCTGGGGTTAGTCCATGACAGCTACCCAAGCTTTGGAATCACAAAACAGAGCAAGTTGTACCATCCCACAAGCCACACAATCCCCCACACCAGGACAGTTACAGCTTTGGAGCAATTCATTCTCCTCGAGACCAGGTCAGAAGATTGATATCAGAATTAAGAGCATTTTAAGTACCAACAGCACTATTACACGAGACATGGACTGAAAAAAGAGTTGTCTTAGTTAATTTGGGGATTGATTAAATGGGGAGAAATAGTTTTTCAAACTTGCCTGATAATTTGCTCCTTATACGCCTTTTATACATTTTGCTTTTCTTAACAGTAGCTGCTCCTGGCCATGTCCCACACATTCCCTGACTGCACAAAAATAAAACCTGATCCCTATTCCTGGGTTTCGGGCAAAGAACAGCCAGTCAGGAAGCAGAAGGAAGCTCTGTGGAGGTCTCTAGGTCTGCATTTCTGGAATGGTGATTCGTGTGGGACATGGTACAGCTGTTAAGTACAGTTGACACTGCAGAGAATCAAACAATCTTCATTTGAAGCAAAATGACAAAGTATTTGGGGATACACAAATCTAAGGCTTCTGAGAATAAAGGGCACCTCTTAAATATAAAAATAATTGGTTGGGAAAAAATCTCTTAAAAGAATACCCAGAGAGAATGAATAACTTCAGAATACATGAGTTGCAAAAACAACTTTTAGAACTTTTTTTACTCCCTAAAAAGAATTTCTGAAGATTTTGCACCTAGAAGTACATCCAACAAACCTAAAAACACAACTAAGTGAAACTCCCACAGAATCAGTTGGTTTATAGAACAAAATGTATACTAAATTCTCCAATTAAAAACCTGTAAAGTAGTTTCCGTGCTTTTTAACCCACCTTCCCACAGCAGGGAATTAATCCCTCCAGGGGGATGCAAACAAACTTCAAAGAGAAGATTATACCCAGACACTAGTACTGTACAATGTAATGTTTATGGTCAAATTTGTTCAGATTTTCTGGCACTAGAATCCAGGTCAGATGTGCAGCAACAAAGAGCAGTTATTAAAAGGGCTCCTGCAGTTCCATGGAATAGCTGGGATGGCACAGAGCAGGAGGACAAGCCAGGCCTGTGCTCCAGTCCCAGCCCCCAGGGAGGCTCTGGCAGGACAGGCCAGAGCTGCAGCTCCTGGACTTCTGTGCAGACAGAGCAGGAGGGAAGGGGCTTTCCAGTCCCTGAGATATCAGAACTGTCTCTTTTGGTTCATTGCACCATATCTACAGCACCCATGTGATCACTCCAGAATTGACAAAAGAAATATCACTTCAGCATATGCTGACTAATCATAACTATTTAATGCTGACATCCCTCCTTTCTGTAGCATTCTAGAGACTGAACTGAATTCTGGGAAAATGAATTTCAGTCTTTGCTTTCCCTGCCTATTTGATCAAGTTCCTCAGGTTACACAAGAGCACAGGCAAAAATTCACAAATACCCTTAGGTGTTGGTTTCAGCAGTCACAGGACATCTCTAGCATAAACACTGGAATACTTGTCAAAAACCATATCAGAAAAAAACACTTGTATAATTATGGCAGGACAACAATGTTTGGTAAAAACAGTTAACCAAATCACAAGCTGTGTCCATGTCTTATTTCCAGATAAAGTCACTTCATCAAAGAATTCTGGGAGTAGATAAAAATAATTCTGTAGACAAGTAAGAAAGAGGAAGTAAAAACAAATTCCACATGAGATGTTTTAAGAGCATTTTTTTATTTTTAACTACCCCTTTCTTACATGAGCAGCAAATACCAACCTGAAAAAGCACTTTTTCAACCTAATGAAGAAAGTTATTTCTATTTTAAAAGACAAAAAAAAGGGCAAAACAGTCAAAGAAATTTGAAAATTGCCCACAATCAGGGACAGAGGCAAGAATTTCTCTTTATTAGTCCTAACTGTACAGGATTCCACAAAACCAGTGATTAGGATATCTCTAAGAGCTAGAAAAGCACAGTATTAAATATACTTCATGATCTCCCAAAACATGGTTCTTACCAACAGTTTCAACCAATAAACAGGCAGAATTACAGTGCAAAGCAGTACCTTTCCCAATGCAGCTGATTCCTGAGTGGGTCACTTCTGCATACACCTCAAAGGTAGTTTCTGGGTTTTGTCTGAAAGGAGAGAAAAGCAGAGAGCACACTGAGAATGTGGTTTAAGTGCACTTGCCATTCCACAGTCACAGAGCACTCTGGGAACACACAGGGAACAACAAGAGCCAGGGAACCCCATCCCTGATCCCACCTGTCAGAATGGGGCTCACACACAGAGACAGGTTAGGCCAGTTCTCGCCCACAGCAGTACATTTATCACATGTGCAACTCAGAAAAGCAAGTTCTTTTCACCTCACCTTTATTTCCAAATGACAAATTAAATCACCTTTGTGCTAAACACAGGGATTTTTTTCAGGAAAAAAAAAAAATCCTGGATACTCTTTTCACCAAACTGAAAACAGTCACATTGTCCAACAAGGAACAAACGACCCAGATTCACGTTTTCATTACTGTGACCCCTGAGTTCAACTTCATGACACCTACTTGCCCAGGAAGAAGGAAAAATAAAGAAGCTGCAGCCAAGAGGAGGCGAAGTCATTTCATGCACACACCACTGAGAAAGTTAAGCAGCTGTATCTGGGATGAAGACACTTCCCCTTCTTAATACCTGCCAAAATATTTCTATCTCTGTCAAAAAAAGGCCGAGCTGGACAATATTACAAATGCACAAGGTTTGGCCTCCTGAGACTCCAGGGCCTTGAATCCAGAAATTTGCCAGATGCAAGGAAATACGTGCAGTAGTCAAAACCAACACCAAACTGAGCTACAAAACATAAATAAAGCTTGAGGAAAGAGACATACTCTGTGCAAGATTTATAAATACACCAGTACTAAAAGTAAAAAGTTGATGATATTACTTCAAAACAAACAAACAAGCCATTTAGTGTATATTTTCAGTCCTTGCTAATGTAACTCCGTGAGTGATGCTCTGGAATTACATTTCACAATGTAATGAGGATGCAAAGGCAGCAGGTGATTAAATAAGAAAGAATATTTTGAGTTTGTCCCTGACTAACAATTTTAGCTACTCCAGAAATTTGTTATGAGATTAAAGAGAATCACACATTACACTGTAATTGTTAAGTTACTGAAATAAGGATTTTGCAGGTCTGAACATGTGACACTTTATTCTTAGACTTTCCGGTTAAAGTCAAGAATCAAAATTGCATAATTACTGCTCCAAATTTATGGTTGTATAGTGATAATGTTGTCTCCTATGTGTTAATGCAAACGATCTAACATTAGAAAATTGCTGAGGTATAATTAACCTGTGAATTTTGTAACTCCCTTACAGCTAAGGACGAAAATAATGACAAGACCCACAAATACATATGCCAGAATTCCTAACTGAACAGTAACCTAAAAAATTAAACTCATCTTACCCAACATCTGAAACCAAACAGATAAACATGTCGAGGAGTTCAGCTTACTCCTCAGAGAATTTCTATTATTTTTAATCCTACTTTAACAGCAAAAGGGATTAAGGAAAACATTTCTAACCATGCCACAGGCCCATTTAGTCTAACTCAAGTGGCTCTAAGCCAAACCCCACACCTATTTAAACCGACAGAAAAGCCCCCACTGCTTTCAGTAGCACAGGATCACACTCCTCAGTTTTACAGAGCACCTCTCAGGAGCAACAATGGTTCACAATTCAATTAATGGTAATTTAATTTGCCACCAGTTCCCAACTGATTTGTCTTAAGTAGCTGGTTTTTTTCTTTTTCAGAAAACTACATTCGTAGGTTATGAGAAATCCAAAGTCAGCTGTTATTGTGCAATATAAAACAAACTTGCACAATTCTCACTGTGCTACTCGAGTTGCTGCCCATAATCTGCTGCAAATACTGGGGTTTAGCCACATTCCAACAATCCTGGTACAGGATGAGGATGGAATGATATCCCATAGCCGCAGAAATGTGTTTTTCCTTTCACACACACTGCTGTGCAGCCTTATCATACCCCCCTTGTCTATGTCTTTATTTTTAGCACCCTGTTTCCTTAATTAAAAGTTTATGAATTTTATAATATTTTTACAGCTAATGGTTAAAATAACAAACACCCTTTTAGAATTATGTTAGAGCCCGTGTTCCAGTTCCTTAGTGAAAGCACTGTGTCACACAGCTGGCAGGAGCACAGACTACACCAAAACTTTCAGACAAAAAGACATTACATTTTGTATTTTAATTTTCCCTGACAAATGTCCATTGATTTCTGTGAACAGTGAAACTGAGGTAGCTTTGCCAAGTGAGAAACTCGGTATTAAAGGCTGCATTCAGCGACCAACACCTCAGTATGAGAATGAAGCCATTGTTGGACTGGGGATAGTTTATAACTTTGCAGTGGAATTAGGGAAACAAGTCACTGTGAGACTTCATACAGTTTGCAAATACAGCATAAACATGATCATAATGTGTATATTCTGCAGTCCACTTTTATGACTATTAAACTGACCTGCAGACATCTAATGCCACCTGTGCCTCGCACTGAGACCTCAACCCCCTGCAACCCTCCACAGCAGCAGAGCCCTAAACACACACTCTGAGTTTGCTTTCCTCCCCAAAATCACTTACAGACCCTCAGTCACTTAGCAAGTGAATATACAGATGCAATAAAAAAGAAAAAGCATAGGACACATATGTACAAAAATACATAAGTAAAAATACATAAGTACCTCATTGTATTGGGTCTGCCCGAGATGGTCAACCCACCACACTCATTTATTTGAGAACTGGATAATTTCAGGAGGAAATGCAATACTCCTTTGTAAATAGAAATTTAGGAAGGAGCTGTATGAGGAAATAATGCTTCTGTGATAAATGCCACTTGTATGAATTACTTCAAATCTCGGACGTAGAAATAACTTCTAAGCAATCAATAAGAAATTCAATTTTAAGTTGAAGTAATATAATATTTCATATAAAGTATTTATGTACCTTTTACTATGAAAAATTTTAGTTTTTACCAAACTGTAAGAGATTTATGCAGAATAAAATTAAACCAAGTCCTGCTCCAAAGCTGTATAATGGAAGCACATATCTTACATACCTACAGCCTATTTCAATTCTGTCAGGAGCATTTTTTCCCAGTGTAATAGCACTTATGACAGAAAGTATCATTCTACTTAAAAATTGAGGCATGAGAGGAGCCTGACACTGCCTGATAATTAGTTGTCTTGTAACAAGATTACTTGCTCAACTCTCGCAGAAATAAAATTATTAGCAGAAATCTGTAATGGCTAATTCAATTCAGAGATTGCAACTGAAGCCTTGATTAACTTCCATACATTTAACTTCTTCTGCCTGGTATTCCCCAGGCAGATAATATCCCATCTTAGTATGTGGCAAACTTTCTGTTAAATATCTGAAAGCTTTCCCAGGTGCATATGGGGTATCTCCTGTGTCAGCAGTGAGACACAACCACCCCTGGAAAGGAACGTGCCCAGCGTTGTCACAGGGGGAGGAATTCTGCTGAACAGATTGCTACTGACACCTTATTTAAAACAAAGAAAGCAAGGATCCTTTCTGTCCTGGAAGGTGGAGTACAAAGGCTATGGAGCAGTGATACAGCAGGTTAATGAGGCTGCTATCCTATATCCTGTATCCTGTATCCTCCCTCCCTGGCTGGCACGAGCGCTGGCACGTTCTGGGCCAGGCTCCTACACAGATTAACCCAGCTCTGTAACCCAACACTCAAACACTCACCGTACCTGCTTTCTCGCCTGCAGCTATACAGAAGCCAAGAGCTCACAGGACTGCTGGCAATTCCTTGATTTCTTTCACTTCAGTCTGATGCAGCCACTGATACTTTTCTCTGAGCAATCTCTCACTCAGATGACTCATTATTATGCACCCATCAGCAATCTCACTGACAGATATGCCCGGGTTCCCTGCAGAGTCTATCACAGTGTGTGCAAGGGATCCCGTGCCAAGAGTGTAATAATCCTCACAGTTATCAATCGGCTGCAAGAAGCAAGAGATCTGAGTACTGATTTTTTACTGGGGCTCCAGCACATATTGGTGACACCCCTAAAGGAGATATCCCTCAGCACACCCAATTATCAAACAGTTTTCTCAGTCACATTCCCAACATGCCCCAATAAGGGAGCTACTTACCAACTTTAAAATCTTTGCTGGATTAAACATCCAGCTCAGAAAAGCAAACCAAAAAAGCCTCTTACTCAGACAGGCTCTCTCATTCTTAATATACTTCAAGACTGGTTTGAAGTTTTGCCCTTACTCTAGTTGGGCACAGTGTTCTGTCCAAAACAGAAAAAAGCAATTTATTAAGTGTAGCTCAAGGCAAAGTTGCTTAATCACTCAACGGCCAAAATGCTGTCTCACAAAGTCCAAGAATGAAAAGCAGTGTTTATCTGGGGTTATCACCTGTGTTTTCCTGGTAACTGGGAAAGACATGGGTTTTATCTGCAATCTTGAAAGACAAGTTCACACTGAAGGAATTTGCACAGAAAAGTCCTAAAGTCCACTGGCTGCACTAAACATTTCTAATGGCTACGTCTCCTCCCTGACACCAGTTTCTGGTTGGAGCATCTCCCCTGCCTGATGGCATTCTCATTCAGCAAAGTCTACTCAAAGGCTGAATTCCAACTAGCAATCACAAACCCAAAGAGGGTAAACACAGCTTATGAATTTGGTATGCACACAAAACCCCTCTGCCTTTAAAGTAAGTATCAACCTTTGAACAGATTTAAGACAAGGTCATCTTAAGGAGTCATTTTGAATCAGGAACTTGAAGTGATTCAAGCAAGGGTGACCATTGTAAGATCTGAAGGCACAGGTTAGAGATACAGCCTGCTCTGCTGCCAAAAATACCAGCAGTCTTAGACCTGTACTTGACTGTAAGAGTTTCACTAGTTTCTAAAGCTTTGATTTCTTTGTAGCAACAGCTGAGAACACATATGCCAAAAAAGTGCAAAGCTCATGCCCACAGTATGCCCAAGGAAGGAAGGCTTTCTGGAACCAACCAATTGCCTCAGTGCCATCATTATAAACACTCATTATCCACTTACATGTTCCCAAAACACCTGGTTGAACAAACACACATGTAAGTCTATCCAGCCCGTGGGCTTGGGAACATGAAGATGTGTCATCACACAAACTATGTCCCCTCTAGTCCTGTATTCAAGTTAAACAAAAGAAGGGAAAAGTTAAGCTCCAGGTAATCTTGAAGATCACCGTTGTCAAGAAGGAAGAACAATTGCTCAACAGCACCTGCTGAAACTGCTGAATAAACCAGAACCTGACTGGGTCTCTCCCCTTTATTACCCTTTCACACACAGAGATGTCAGCACTCCCTGCTTGGTGATGGCTTCATTACACCTTTGCCTGTCTCGGAGGAACTGAATTTTCCTGGAAATGGCATATGAATGAACTGAGACCTTTAACGTGACAATACCAAACATACCAACAGGGCTTACCAATAAATCAACCACCAGTTTTTTGAAAACTAAAAAAACATTGAGAGCATGGATCTGCAGGCCCAACACATCCATCACTCGAACCACTCTTCTCCTTCCCCCAAGCCCCTCTGCTGATGCAGTCTGAAGGTCTCCCGGACAGACCGCGGTGCTTCCACGAGCGCACTCTGACCTGGCCAAAGAGCTCTGAGCTCCCTGGACCGCTCCACGCCCCCGGACGCCGCCGGTGCCGGCCGTGGAGATGTTCCCAGCGCAGCACCCCCGCCCTGCCCAGGCCCGCAGCGATAACGCCGCGCTGCGCTCCCCGCCCGGCCCCGCGGGCGGCGGTGCCGGGGTGGGTGTGAGGCACGGCCGGATCTCGCCCCTCCCGGGGCAGGGCCGGGGGTCCCGCCGGGGTCGGGCTCTCACGGCCCGTCCTGCCCGTCCCGGGGGTCCGCGGGCCGGGAGCGCTCTGCCCCTTCCCTGTCCCCCTCCTCGCCCTGCCCGGGGCCCGCGGGCTCGGCGGGGTCCCGCCCGCGCGGCCTCTCCCGGAGCGCAGGGAGGGCGGGGAAGTCAGTCCCCTTCTCGCTCTGCCGAGGGCCCGGAGCGGGGCCGCAGAGCCGCGGGGGGCACTCACTTGATCCTGGATCCCATGGTCTCCGGGGGGCCGCATAGACCCGTGTGGAGCGAGGCAGGGCCGGGGGCCGAGGGCCGCGCTCTGTCCGCCGCTCGCCCCTCACTCCATCCCGGCCCGCGCCGCGGCGCCCCGGCCGAGTCACGGCGCGGGGGCTGCCGGGAGCTGTAGTGCGGCGGGGCCGCGGCTGAGGGAGCGCCCGCGCGGGCTCCGCGCTCTGCTCGCCGTGCCGGGCGGCAGGAAAACGGGCAGCGGGCACAAAGTGGTGCACGGCGAGTCCCGCCTGAACGTGGGGAAGAACTTCTTCCCTGTGCGAGTGACCGCGCGCTGGGACAGATTGCCCAGAGTGGGTGCGGAGTCTGCCTCGCTGGGGATGTTCCAGAACCGTCTGGACGCAGTCCTGTGCCACGTGCGCCGGCATGGCCGTGCTGCAGCAGGGAGGTGGGACCAGCGGAGGCACAGGGTGCCCTTCCAGCCTGACCCATCCAGCGGCTCTGTGAGCGGGAGCGCCGGGGATCCGCGATGGCAGCGCTGGGCGCTCCCGCCCCGCCCGGGGCCCGCTCCCCTCAGGGACATTTGGGCGGGAGCCCCGATCCCCTCATGGAGGTTTAGGCGGGACGGGCCCGCTCCCCTCAGGGACATTTGGGCGGGAGCCCCGATCCCCTCATGGAGGTTTAGGCAGGATGCACCCGCTCCCCTCAGGGCTCCTCAGCAGCTGAAGGGCGGCCCGGATGACCCGGGGCTGGGCAGGACTCGCCTCCCTGCCCGCCAGTGGGACCGAGTCATGAGAGACCTTCGGACAGGCCTTGCCAGCATATCCGAGCCCAGGTATCGCTTCTCATGCGATGCCCGGGGACTGCAGGAGCCAGAGGAAAAAGGCGCAGACAGGAGCGGTGAGCGCTGCCCTCGCAGAGCTGCGACAGAACATTGTGCACTGCTGGGCACGGAGACCAGGAAAGACCTAGAAAGGATCACCAGCCCAAGCAAGGTCATAAAGGGGACTGGAGGCTACTCAGAAAGTGCAGGCGAGATGGAATGCAGTCTGCTGGAAACACGGCTCGTGCTGACTCAAAAACCGCAGACAGACAGCTCGTGTTGGAGTTGGCCAACAAGAACAGGTACCCAACGATTTTATTAAACATGTTTTACAAGAAGTTTTCAGGAAGGTTTGGAAAATTTCTAACATAATTTAGAAATTTCTAATTTTTTAGAGTTGGGGGTGATCTGCAGTGAGGAATGAAAGACATGGAAATTTGGCTTAAGAAGGCCTCTAAACTGCAAATCACTGTGGAAGCCAAGTGCTTGGCTGAGGAGTCTGGTCAGCTAGAAAGATGGGAGAGAGAGAGGATATCCCGTTTGAGATACTTTAATATCCCATTTGCTCCCCAGAGAGGCTGGGTAGGAGAAATCATACCACCCTCGTTCAAGTAGTAAATATAAAACATGTTAAACATTTATGCAAAAAGTCCTGGAGGATTTGTTCACAGTTACAGTAAGTCGAAGAGATGTTTGGGCAGATGAGGAGGAGTGTTTCTAGCACTAGTCTGAGTACTCGGGATGAGGTGCTTCCACCCACAGCTCTGCCACAGGAGCTGGGTGTCAGGTCAGCCCTCGGTGTTCAGCCTGGAGCAGTGGTGTGGATGGACCTGTGCCCTGTCCTGAATTACTGTTTGGTCTGGGCTGCTGTTCCCTGCCTCACACACCAATACCCGCAGCCATGTGAAGTAGCTTTGTAACCGAAATTACTGTGTTCAGACCATGAGTATTGTAACTGAACCAGTCAGTGCACTAGGGGTTATACCAATAATGGTCAAATGAAGATAAGTTCATAAAAATGTCGTTAAAATTGGTTACAAAAGCAAAAAAAACCCCATGGTCAGTAATGAGGAAAAAAATAGGGAAGCTGGTAAATACAAAGCTGATGCGGTGTGAAATGACAACATTCTGGGAGTGGCTAAGAGAGTTTCTTAAATTTCTTCACCCTTTTTGGAACAGGGATTGCCCTTAAGAGGTAAAGCCACAGACTCACAGTTTTAGTTTTGCTCTGTTCTGTTTAGTGTGCATTTTAAGGATTTGGTAGATTTATTAATATGAACAGATCTAGTGAATGTTTAATGTGGATGATGTAGTGTGCAAGAGTAGTAGGCTGGTTTATATTTGATGGTTTTTAGACCGGACATACCAAGGATTAAAGTGCTGGGTGATTCAAATGAGCAATTTAAATCCTCTCACGGAGTAAATGAGTGGTTAACAAGTATGCATTCACCCCAGAATGGGGGGAAAATGGGGTATAAAAGTTGGATTTTGAGAACTGGACTGGATAGCTGAGGTGGTGGATGAACTAACTGATAGTGGTTGATAACTAACAAATGCCAGGAAAAATGGCTGCAAAATTAGTGTTTGGTAACTTCATTTAAATATGTCTGGGTGAAATATCTATTTTGTAGGTGACTGATCCTGGATCTTGTGCAGGTGTATGCCTGAACTTCTGAACAGGAAGTGTTACAGGCACATAGGTTATGTGATAAGCATGAGACAATCAGTCTGAAAACAATATGGTTGTGTGTTTCTAGAAGAGGATGACCTACCTCAAGCTCACAGTTAATAAAGAGGAGTTAGATTAATAAAAATAAATGCGAGTGTGTATGGAAATGATAAGGTTCTGTCCTTGCTGCAGAAGATGCAGTAATGGGTCTGGCAACACGAGCATTGCAAATTCATTCTGTGGAAACTCCGGTTTAAAAGAGTGCCTAATAAAACAGATGTGAGCTTGTAAATCTGGTAATGCAAGGTCAGAGGAAACCAGAAAGGTGACAAGAGGATGAGTGTCCAGAATTTATTCTAGTTAAAGGATAAAGCAGACTCTCAATATGGAATTTGTATGTGCACTCCACTTTATTTTGTATATATGAAACAAGCAAAGTCAGATGTATTCCAGAATGCAGAGTACAGAACACGGCTTGTACTCTCGAAATGTCAATAATAAAATAGGAGCGTTCATTCAAAATTTCAACTAAATAGGTGCTGAATATTTAAATATTTATTCAAATCGTGAAAACTGTATTTTCTGTGCAAAAGCCGACGGGAAAACAAAAATGTTAAACGTGATGTAGATGTTGCTGTTCAAGCGCAGGGAGTTCTTCTCTCTATCTGCCTAATTTGTGTTCCAAGCTGTGGAGTGTTTTTTTCCCCCTGCTTTACCTGGTGTACTTATGTAAACAAGCAGCTCATTAGGTCCCCCAGGTCCCATTTTGTGCTGTCGTGCTGCTGGTGCCCCTGTCTGCAGGTGGCCTGGTGGTCGGTGGTAATTGTGTCCCAGTGAAGGGCAGCGGGGACAGCGAAGCCCCCGAGGACAGCCGAGGGTTCCAGCAGTGCCTGCTGGCCTGGCCTGGGCTGCACTGCCTCAGAATAGATGAGCTGATTAACTCTGAATCGCCCTCCCAGAAGAGATGGAGCATTAATAGCAAACAAAAGGGAAGCAGAAGGGAAACTTCAGCCAGAAGAAAATAATCCAGGAATTAAAAGCTTGGTGAAAGCCTTAGGATGCTTCCAGATTGACCCGAAAGTCTTAGTTCAATACCACAGAAATAGAGGTCTGATACTGTGCACTCCAGGAAGGATTTGGGGAGTGTGGCTGAGCCCGTATTTTAATCTGTAACACACCCCCAGCAGCCAATCTACATGAGAACACAGTTACTGTTCCCTCTCCTGCGGTGACAGCCCTTCTGGAGCATCCTGTAACCTGAGTGTACTGGGGAGATTGTCCCTGCTGCAGCTCAGCCAGTGGGAGTGGCAGGGGGAAAATGCTGACTTTAGAGATCAATAGTAAAGCTTCATCTAAAAGGTTATGCCTTGAAAGAGAATATCCTGCTACCTGACTAATATTGATTATAATGTTCATGTGCGTTTTTCCTCATTTCTCAGTGGCTGAATATTAGGAAAATCTCTACCAATGTTTATAAACTGATGGAAAGCTTATTAAAGATATTTCCTAAATGTGAAGCAGAAATTATTCCATCAGCCTCAAGTTTGTAATTCTTGTGGTTATCAAACAATAAGCCTCGTGAGTTATGGATCAGGTCATTGCAAACATTGCAAGTGTTCCCATATGTTGCTTTAGAGAAAAGCCTGTTCTTAATGCTCCCAAACTGGGATTCACCAGGCATTGTTAGGATAGCTGGTTACCCTCAGAGACATTTATTTATGCCCTGAAACATGGGAGATGTTTAAATCAGCCTGTGTACCTACTTATATGGGTGGAAATGGACTACAGTGACTTGTTTTCCATCACAAGTTGAGAAACAATAATCTGTAGTGGTAGTTGCACAGAGTGAAACCGATTTATGACAAATACAGAACAAAATAGAAAAACTGATCAAAAAAAAGAAGAAAGAAAAAAAAATCCAGTTATAAGGACATAACCAAAGAGTTAAATCAAAAGCATTCTGTCTCCCAAACTGGAGACTGGCAGATGTTTAAGGAAGAGTGTAAGAATGTGGATGCACGTAGAATTCTCTCCCAGCCTCCAATAAATTAATGTATTTTCTCAGCCTCAAGTGCTGCTTCTGAGTAGCAGCTTTTGGGGGACCGAGCACTGTCCCCACTTGGACATTGAGCCCAGCCACTGACCACAATTCCATGTTGGCTGTCACCAAGTGCCTCCCTATTTTTGCTGTGCCTTAGCAGAGTTTCCAAAAGTATGTGTTCCATGATCTTGCCCAGCACAGAGGTGAGACTGAGCACCCTGTCTCCCCATCAGAGGGAACTTTGCTGCATTGCCATGACTTCTGAAATACGGTGAATAGTGGCCTAGCAATGTTATCCAGCAGTTCCCTCAGGATCTGTGGATGCATCTCGTCAGTTCCCACGGACTTGTGCACCTTCAGGTTCCTCAGATGGTCTCAAACCTGATCTTCTCCCCCAGCAGCTGGCTCTTCATCCTCCCAGTGCCTTTGCCTTCTGCCGGGTGGGCGGAGTGGCCAGAGCACGTGGTGCTGCAGATGGAGGCAAAAAAGCCACTGCTTCCCTCAGATTTGGGCGCGTCCTGGGCAGCCACGTCCCCCTCTCCTTCCTGAGAGGACCCACATTTTCCCCACTCTTCCTTTTATTGATGTACCTATAGAAGCTTTCCTTGTTGCCCTTGATGTCTCTGGCCAGATTTCATTCTCTCAGGGCTATAGCTTTCCTACCCTGATCCCTGGCTTTTCAGACAATTTCTCTGCATTCCTCACAGGCTACCTGTCCTTGCTTCCACCCTCTGTAGGCTTCCTTTAAAAAGCTAAGTAAGCAGTAAAATACCTTCCCTTTCAAGTGTTTGAAGTACCATACACTGAATGACCTTTTCATTTTCCATTCACAAAGAAATAAGAAATAACTATTCTTATTTCTGATACCTGTGATTATACCAATAGCTGTAACTCAGGCCCATGAAATCCTTTAATATAATGAGCCGTGCTGGAGAGTCATTCCCCTAAAGAAAAGAGCCCTGGATGATTGACCTGAAATGACCTCTTCATTTTTTAGTGAAAGGAGATCTAAATATGGCAAACATTTCTCTCAACAGATGACATCTTCCCCATCAGAATATCTTATGATTAACAAGAATTGGTTATTTAATTTTATGGGGAAACCAGCAAAATGGCCATGACAACTATTTATTCTTTGTCTTGAACTGTGCAGTGATTTTCCTGTCAGAATTTTTTTTCTCTTCACTTATTTCCATTGTTTGCATAATAGAGAAATAGCCAATTCAGCATCAAGGGGTCAGTGCTTAGAGAAGTATTGTGGTAAAAGAGTGGGCACCCTTTGCTGGTTGTTACATATTTGGTGCAAGCAGGCACAGTTTTCATAGTCTCCTGCCAGCATCTTCCCCACAATCACTTTTATTCTCACCTGCTCTGTTTGCCTGTATCATGTAATCTTTTATCATTTCAGAAATTCTTCCTGTTATAAATGTCTTCAGCTTTTACCATCACCTTTGCCTCAGAGCACTCTCCAGCCAAGAACAGCAGTTTTTGTCTTGAAGACCCATATTTCATTATTGCCTTCAGCATGGCAACTTCACATTTTCTTCATAAAGAGACAATTACCTACCAAAGTAAAATTAAATTAGAACTGTATATGGTAATACATTTTGTAAGTGCATTTTTAAATTGAAGATGTTTTCTTTAACCATACTTTATCTGACATTTTCAAAATTTACACCCTAAGTTTTGAAGATTTCTATAGGTTGTCAAGTTCTTTTCTTACAGACAATTACTACAATATATCTGAAAATGTTACATTCTGTTTTAGCAGAAATGCCTCCCTATTTCTAGCGATGCACGTTTGTCTTACATAGTTTGCATGCCTCCAAGTATCAATGTCCATCATCCATCACTATTCAACTGAGACTGCTGGAAAAGAACAGGTTTTTATGAAGAAATGATTCTTATCAATACACAAAAACATAAATATGAATATTGGTAGCAACTAGTGAGGGCTACTACGTGTCCTTGGAAACCACCCGTGACTGGCTGCAAGGGAACCTATTTTGGTACCACGTTTTTCTGTACATCCTATGTCATGTTCAGGTCAAACCTTCCATGTGCCATATTCCTCACAGGTCAACTTTGATTGGCTGAAGTTGATGCAAATCCAAGTTTGAAGCCAGAAGCACTCTGTAGAGCTTTCTGTATTAACTGCAGACCCAAGGGACTAAAACCCCCAAAGCACCTCAAGCTGGCCATGAACACCCCCGTGTGTGTTACCCAAGGTACCAGGAGGGGACTAAAGGAAGAACACAGAGAAGGAGGGGAGGAAGGCTATGGTGGAGCACTCCAATGTTCTGAAAAGCATGAAATACCTGTCTTGCCAAGGCACAGCCAAGGGGCTGCAGCACTGGTCCTGACTGGTTTTGATACAATTCTAACTGGATGGGATTGGCTTTGCAGATTTATCCTCCCCATCCTGCAGGCTGCCAGAGTTAACACAACTCCTGTGTTTGTGCTACCTGATAATGTCTCACACATATTTCATTCTCCAAATTTTCACCCAAGCAGCTTTCAATTAGCACTAGGTAGGTAATAACAGTGGGTTACCCACTCAGTGATTTGCTTTCCTGGGTGGTTCGTGTGTCCCTCCTTGCATCCAGCAGAAATCCTCTGGCTGTAGCTCCTTGGAACAGCACAGCCTTCCCACACAAACACACTGCCTGGCTGGTTCTTGCTCTGAAGCTGTTGAAGACACTATTTCATGTGCCAATAAAAAAGAAGCAACTGACCTAAGTTCCTCTTCTCTGTTCCCCGTGCTGTGATGGCAGAGTGCTGACTGCACCGTTATTGCTCTATAAAGCAAAGGCAGGTTTGTGAGGCAAAATCTATGATGGTGTGACTCCAGCCAGACAAAAAAAAGCCCAGTATGAAAATAGTTATTCATATGTGCGATAGCCTTTGTCACAGAAAAGACAACCCTCCTGAGCTGAAAGGAATAAGATCACTGATGTAAATCAGACTGCTACATTCAAGTCCCTCTAAGTTACTAATGAGCCTGGAAGAACAAGGATACTTAGGAGAAATCCAGAACAGCAAGACGTAAGTTGTTGGAGCAGAGGGAAGTACTTACTTCAGATGATACTAAACTCTTGTACAGCAGTGCCTGGCTTAAGCTGGTGAACTCAGAGAGCATGAAAGGAAGGGAAGGAAAAAGAAAGAGGTAACAAAAGAAGTAAGAAAGGAAGGTGTGAACAAACGAATGAATGGACAAAAGAACAAGGAATTTATAAAACATAGCATTTCTAACTTGGTAATGTTTGTTATTTGAAACATGATTTTATATTTTGTTACACTCTTTTTAAAAATAAAAACAATAAAATCTTGTATGAAATGTTGGTGTAAGCTGTGTTATTTTCTCTGGGTTTTCCTTGTCTCACAGAGTTGATGGGATCCTAATTCTGGTTTGTCCTTCTTGAGTTTTCAGTAGCAATTACAACAACTTTTTTATATAAAATTAAAGCATGTTTTGAGCCGGGCTTCAAATATAATCACTACAATCACCAGATATCAAAAGACCACTGGCAGTGTCAGCTTCACTGCCCTTCTAAGGGGGAATCTGCTTATCCTTTCTGCCATAGGATGGGGGAACATGATAACTATTGATGGCCCACTACTTATTAAGCTGTCATCAGACAACATGTTGTCATAAGCTATTATTTTTAAATTGTTATTCAGAAAACATCAAATAGCACTTCTGTGGTGTAATGTGGTTGTTTTAACAATGAGAAAGTATGTGTTGATATCAAAACTGAGCTACCTAATGTTAAAATCAAGATTTAATTCATATGGCTATGTGGAAAACTGATCAAATATGCAGATTATTACAATCTTCAACAGCATAACAGTGATTAAATAGTAGGGGCCTGAGTCTTATGTAATTTATACTCATTTTATGTGAGTGTAATTCCGTGTGATTGCTGAAGCATGACATTCCAACTTACCTTTCTGGCCAGAGCTGGTTCTGGGCAGCCAGTGGCTGTTGTGAACTTACAGCCAGCAAATGGAGCTGGTGGCCCCCCAATTCCTGTCACTGATTGCCCACTGATGGTCAGGAGGCATCAGCAATGCTGCCCTGATTGATACAAGGGTGAGTAAGTTCCAGACCTGTCCGCTCTTGTTTGTGCTCCCTTTTGTCCCAGAAGGTCAGATGAGATGTGCCTCCTGTCCAGGACCTGGAGGGGGAAGAGCCCTGCTCATTTTATTAAAGAATTCAGGGCTTCCTGACCAACTTGGGGATTGTCTGTTTATTGTCATTTATCAGTGTCTGTTGTTTACCTAATTTTTTAAAACATGTAGCAATCTTGGCAGACTGCAAGTTCACAGTACAGGAGAGCTTTCTTCTGGAACCATAGGTATTGTTCCAGAAAAATAAGATTGCTACTTTATTTTTAGATGTTACTTTAATTAGATCTTTGATGCTAATGATTCCATTCCATATTGGGGGTTAGAAAAACCCCAAACATAAACCAAAGTGCACTTCCTTAAACCTTGTCACTCATTTTATACTTCGCAAAAAGCCAGTTTTATTTATGTAATTACTGCAACTGTACGAGATCAAGTTATAATGAGGTGATACCATGAACTAGGAAATGCCAACCTATTCCCAATTCAGTGGAGACACTTTTAATAGTAAACTGCAGCAGGCAGGGTTGCAAGCCAGCAAATACATTTCCTTTCTCTAAAATGGGGGGAAGGTCCTGCTGAAAATGCTCTTTTGAATCTGGTTCTGACACTTTTGTGGTATAATTTAAAATTATAAGGTGGGGATACCAGAGTGCTCCTGTCCTGCTGCCTCCAAATGGAGCCGTCGTTAAAGGGTTTGATTTGTTCTAGTCCCACAGTTAATGAAGGCTGGGTGGCATTTCAGCAGGGTTAGTGCTCCTGGTCCTTGCTATTAATTCCCCTGTAAGCACTTGCCTTTTTCTAGGCTTTCCAGTTGGTTCTGCTGGGATGTTAAGAATGTTTTGATACATATGTTAGTTGTTGTAATCGCAGAGCTATAAAGAACTAAGTCAAGAAAAGCCTCTCAAGTAATACACAGGAGTTAGTTTATAAAGTAAGTAAAGTTGAACCACTAAGTAATAGTGACCACAATATAATTAACTTCAACATCCTCAGGGGAGAGATTGTACAAAAAATGAGGAAGCTAGTTAAAAAGACCCTAAAGTCAGAAGTGAGGAAATTAAAATCCTTAGACTCAGCATGGAGGCTACTTGAGCAACCATAACAGTGTAACAGGAGGCAGCATAATCCCAAACAAAAAAGGAAGCTGACAAGCAAAAATGAGCCATAGGGCTATGGGAAGGTTCAACAAGTTTGTATAGTCAAAAATGTATTTTTCTGAAGGTAGAATTTTAACTTGTGAAGTCAAGGGGGATAAAATACAGTGGCTAAGACACAGTGGAGATTAGAAGGATGACAGAGGATTTGAGGAGCAGATAGCCTGACATGAAAACAAGATTTTCTCAAGTATTAAGAAGCAGCAAGCCTGCAAGAGATTTTATAAGTCCAGTGGGCTATTTGGTAGAAAAGTAAGAAAGCTAATGAGAATACAGAGGCACTGAAATGAAGGTAAATGACTTGTTTGCATTAGCATTTCCACATAGAATTTAGGGGAAAATAGATACACCAAATTTCTTCCTGTTATGTAATATAGAGGAGGTTTTGTCAAACACAGGAATTAAAAGATGTGCTGGAACAAATTCATAAATTAAATAAAAATAGGCTCCTAGGACTGGAAAGTAAATAAATAAATTCTAAGGGGATTTCAGAAGAAATTTCTGAACTACCACCAAGAATAGACAATCTGATTAAAATCAGTACCTATAGTAAAGTAGAGAGCATTTATCCTCTAAAAGGTGTGAAGGGTAGTTCTGGAAATGTCAGCACAGAGATCCATGTACATAACCAATAAAAACCAGTTCATACAGTTGCCCATCCCCTAGGTTAGGATGATGTGATCAGAAGTGAGACCCATCCTGAAAGAACCTGCTCTCCAGCCCCCCAGTATAATGACCTCCAATGTATCTACAAAGCTGTTTAAATGTTTTCAAATGTACTTGTTTCCAACTAAAAATGGCCGCAGAGGAAGCGAGTAGGAGAACAGAAAATAAAGGCATGTGTCTAATGTGGTGTGGGGGCTGGTCTGGCCTGAGCTGAGGGGTGCACCAGGACAGACCCAGAGCAGCCTGGGCCCACTGCCCTGCCTTGGTGCTGTAGTGCAAACACACACCCCAGGGCCTGGGCTCACCCCAAACCTGGGGCAGTCAGCCCTCCCTGAAGTGCCTTTTGCT
Source organism: Lepidothrix coronata (assembly GCF_001604755.1). Lineage (NCBI taxonomy): Eukaryota > Metazoa > Chordata > Aves > Passeriformes > Pipridae > Lepidothrix > Lepidothrix coronata. Next base: position 6,135,188 of record NW_016690208.1, read on the forward strand.
TTCCATAGGAGGGGGAGCTTGGGTGGCCTGGATATATAGTTATAGGATACTAACTGCCATTAACTACTACACAGGTGAGGAGGAATGAGCCACCTCCCTCCTACCTGGAGCTAGGAAGGGTTTCCCCTGGAGAACATCCTGGGGATTCTGCCCGGGCTCACCATTTCTGGGGCCAGGCTGCAGGGTTAGCTGGGCTCCTGATGCAGTGTGGCATTCAATGTTCTCTTGGGTGGCTGCAGAAGACACTGCTTTTCACAGTTAGATTGCAGTTTAGAGATTAGATAATGCTGTCCTTGTAGAGTGAAATGTTTACAGAACCAGCAAAGTAGGTGGCAAAGTTCTGTGGTTTGTAAAGTGAACCTGTAAGAGACTGATGTTTTTGAGTCAGTGGTGATCTATAAGATCACCAAACAAACTGTTGGAAAGGAACCTAAGGATGCTATAAGGTGACCAGCAAAGACATGAATTTTCCCACCTTTGTGTTCTCTATTGCACACTTCATCACGGGCCACAAAGCTCCTGAAGGACTTCAGGATCTTTGGATTTTGTCTGAGGGGAGGACTGTCTGTTTTGCAGTGTCAAAACTTGACACTGCTCGCTTAAATTTTAATTCCTTGTGCAAAGTGAAATCAGACTGGGTATTTACCTCTGTTAAAGGAAATTTTAGTAACTTATGAATCATATTAGAAAGTGGTAATGGAAAAACCAGTAGTAAATCCAGTAGTTCATTGAAAAAGAGCATAGCATATTCTGAAAAACATTTGGGGAAAGGGAGTGTGCAGTGTTTCTCAGGAAAGCACATGTTGCTCAAGTTCGTGTAATTAACGTTCCATAACTGAGAGGTCCCGGCACTCAAATTAATTCTATTCCTTTGTCAAGACTATAATCTGTTACATCATTACACTCAAAATTACATTCTGATACAGCTGAATATGTTTCTATTTGTGGAGAATCTCCCCTGTGTTACCTCCCTTGCTACCCTGTGTCAGAGTTGATGTGGATGTGCTGCTCTCTGCAGTCACTGCCTGGCCCCCAGCTGGTGCTGCACAGGGGCATAAACCCAGGGCTGTGTGTCCGTCTGGGGAGGGGTTCAACCAGAATTGACTTTGTACTTGCACCCAGACCAGCACTCTGATGGTGAATACCTGCATTAGTCTGATCCATGCACAGCCCAGACTGCTCTGTGAAAGCTGAGAGCTGCCATTCCAATGGCATCTGCCTTTACATTTCGTCATTCAGAATTGTTGACTCAGTTCTAGATTTTGACATCTTGTCCTTGATTTCCCTGACCCTGTCTTTTCATGGTTCTTCAGTTGCATCTCTAATAATTTCTTCATTTATCCTTCATCCTGACATCACATCTCCAACTCTCTGAAGGTATTTAGCAAAGTTATATTTTTGCTGCCTTCTCCCCCTTCCAATCCAATCTTATTTTGATGTAATCTCATAGTCAAACACAGATTCACTATCATCCCTATGTTGCCAACTGTCAGATCCACTTATTTATTCCAAACCTGTCTTCTGTTTGAACTGAAATCTCACTTTGTCTTCTTGAAATGTCTTCGTAGATATCTCACCATCATCTGCTGTTCAGAATGGGACTAAAGACAATTCCTCCCATCTTTCCTGCTCTGCAGGCTTTCCCTGTTCATTCCTTAACCACTGTGTACATACTGCATGTCATTCAGGTTCCTCACCAGGGATGGTCTGAAAATGCTCTGGTTTGAAAATGCATTTTACTTGAAGAACGTCCAAAACACTTTATATTAAAAACAAAACAAAACAAAGGTGACGACAAAGGGTAGTTAAAGTATGGAGCAAGCAGAAGGTAGTACACTGAGAGGCCTGAACATTGCAGCATCCTGGCTCCAAAAAGGTGCAGCATGGGTGAAGGAAGAGCCCCTGTCCTGCACTGGGACCCCCAGGCAGCACAGGGACTGCCCTGCCAGGGCCCACTCAGTGCTGAGCTCCCCTGCAGAGCTCCCGACAGGGGGGCAATTAGTGCCACTCCCACTGGGGAAGGTTTTGGAGAGACCTGCTGAAAGCCACTGGAATAAGATTCCCAGATTAACTCTGCACAGGCCACTCCACAGCTCCAGAGCCCTCGACCGTTTCTGTTCAAGGCAGATTTTCACTGCACTCGGTAGGAGTTTCTGACTAATGAAGGATCAGGTCCATCCTTTGGGTAATTTTTTATCATTACCTGGTTCCAGTTCTGCCAGCCACTTTTCAGTCTGTATTTTTATTGCCTTTTCTAGAAATTAGTAATAGTAATATTTACTACTTCTGTTAAGTGCTTATAGTTATATCAGTAAAAACCAGGTAATATTTAATTTCTGGAATTACCCACCTGCTACTGAACTAACAAAGCCCATATAAATCATTCCAAATGAGTGCCTTGAGAGACGTCAAGTCCCAAGTTAAGCATTATAAATGCTGGAAAGATGCAGAACAGAAACTAAATGTAAGGTCCACCAGCCAGACTTTTTATTTAAAAGGTTATTATTCACAGATATCAAATCTCACTAGCATGAAAAAAATAGAGGGGAAAAGACTTGCTCAGTAGTCATTCAACCCTGGATTTGGGCTGTGAAACCTTGCTGTCCCATGATCACTGTCTTTTGATATGGCCCAAATATGAACTATACCCAGAAAAACAGAAAGAAAGAAGAAAACTGAGCTGAAATTAGCCTTCTGCTCAGAGGGCACTGGGTTATCTTGTCTGATTCTTATCCAAAGATAATAAAAAATAAACTTAAAAATACGTGTAAGTCCCTGATGTACTCGAGCTAGAGCATATTAACTGTTAAACATCCCTGTATGATTTGTAGTGACCACTGTTCAGTATGCAGTAGAAAGCATTAGCATTGTGAAATGTTAATTGGTTATGTTGTGATTCCAGGAGCAAGGCAGACATCCTTCCTGCTGATCAACATTGTAAGCTGAATTATATTGCTTAAGTAAATGATTTAGACAAAGGACAGTAAGATTTGTAAAAAAGCAAAATGATTGATAAAACAGAGGGAGGGAAAACATAAAAATACAAAGCAATATCTTCCATTTAGGAACTGATGACTGTTCAGTAAATAACGAGCTGGTTCAGAGTGGCTGAAGCCAAGGGCCACTGCCTGTGTGTTCTGCCTGCACTCCGTGCTGGCTCAGGGCAGACAAAAGCACAGCACACAAAACTGTTTTAAGAGGAATTGCTCCTTGCCATGTGAATTCCTGCTCACCAGTGATTTCTCCCAAATACTCCACTGGGGAAACTGAAATCATTAAATAAACAATTTAAAAGCTGAAGTAGAACGTGTTGATTGCTCTAGCTCGGCTCACCGGGCTGCTCAGACACAGGACTCCTTGCTGGGGTACCAACATATCTGGAAATAGGTGGAGTGCCCGGTTGGGCCCCTGTAATGAGGTGGGGAGGCCAGAAGTGGGAACTGGTGGAAGGACAATGAGTCCATGAACAGCTTCCGTTGCTAATCCAGGCATTGTCCCTGCCCCGTGGGGACAGCACAGGGCTGCAATCAGCATCCTGTACTGGTGCAAGACATATCATTTAGCATATATCATTTAGCACAAGGCCAACTTCATTGGTCTGCTGTGAAACTAATAGTTCTAGTAAGTTTGAAACCCAAAGGGCTTCCTCTCTGAATTTCTGGGTTTCCTTCCCCTCTCCCCCGTTTGTGCTCCCTGACCTGCTGGTGCTGAACCAAACAAAGGGTGTTCCGGCGTTCCTGGCGGTGCTTCCCGGAGTTCCTGCATACCTGTGGCGTTGCCCCCTGGCCTCAGCACGGGGCAGTGTGTGGGCACCCCGAGCGCTGTCCCGGTGCCCCGGTGTCCCTGCTGTCCCCTCGGAGCCGGGGGTGCGGGGCTGCCTGCGGGACCGAGCGGGCCAGGCTGGATTTAATGAGCGTGTCTTCACTGACAGATTCATTATTTGTGTTCGGTCGCTTCAAGTCAAAACTGATTAGTTACACTTACTGCAGCAAAGATTTAATGATTTTATTGTTTATCTTCAATTTATTTTGATTAACATCTCCGTTCTTTTCATTGCAAGTGCAATTAGGTGTAATATAACAGCGACTACTTTAATTTTGCTGAAATTAAGATGAATAAGTGACGGATTATGGCACTTTGTTTAGCAAATAAATCATAGTTAAGAGGACTGTATTAGTAATAAATGAAAAAACAGGCAATCTAATTAAAATGCATGGAGCTGATTGTTCAAGTTTCCAGAAATGTAATGAATTTTCATTTTAGAAATCAACTAGATTTAGGTGTAGTACTTATTTATTGACAGTAAGATGACAGAACGGCACATTATTTTGTAAATCATCTTAATTTCTTTTGTTGTGTTGGTAGAAGGAAGTACAAGCAATGAAATGAAGACACACATTTAAAATTTTAGGAGCTAAGATCATTTTGTCAGAAAACACTGCAATTAAGGTATGGCTAAAAAAGAGACTGAGGGACTGGAATGAGGGGAAAACTCATTAGTTCAATTCTCACATGTTCAGACTTCAGCATTTTCTGCAACAGATGAATATTCTCCAGGTCCCAACCACAATTTTCTTTTAAGTTCATAAGATTCAATTCACTGCCACACAGCAAAAGCCTCAAGACACGTGAGATGGAAGAAAGAACTAACATAAAGAAAACTGAACTCGACAAACAGTGAGCAAATCAAGATTGCTCTGTAGGAGCACCCCCAAATCACGGGCCAAGGAGCAGGGCAGCAATCCCAGAGCCAGCTGACTGGGGGAGTCGGGTGGGCTTAGCTTCTGACTGAGGAAAACCGAGAGGAAAACGAACCCTTCAGAGTCAGAAACTTTATCCCTCTGATGTTTAAAAGACCTTGTATTTGACAGGACAGCTTTGAAGGTAAAGCCCGAGCAGTCTCCAGCTGCAGGCTGTGGAGCACCCACGCTGCTGCCTGGGTGCTCTCCCGTCCCTGGGCTCAGCTCGCTCCCGGCAGGCGGGACAGGGGACACCGCGGGGCACACTGTGCTGGAGCACACTGTGCTGGAGCACACTGCTGGAGCACACTGCTGGAGCACACTGCTGGAGCACACTGTGCTGGAGCTGTGACACTGCCGTGCCTCGCCA